>NW_007260516.1:720942-725077 GCF_000164805.1 Carlito syrichta
TGGGAGGCCGAGGCAAGAGGATTGCCTAAGCCCAGGGGTTTGAGACCAGCCTGGGCAACTTGGAGAGATCTTGTCTCTACAATAAATCAAAATATTAGGCCAGATGCAGTGGCTCTTGCCTATAATCCCAGCACTTTGGGAAACCGAAGTGAGCAGATTACCTGAGCTCATGAGTTCTAGACTAGCCTGAGCAACTTGATGACACCTCGTCTCTACAATAAATCAAAAAAATTAGCTGGGTGTGGTGGCACATGCCTGTGGTTCCAGCTACTTGGAAGGCTGAGGTGGAAGGATCACCTGAGCCCAGCTGGTTGAGGCTGCAGTGGCCGTGAGCATGCCACAGCACAACAGCCTGGGTGAAAGAGTGAGAATCAAAGTCAAAAAAAAAAAAAAAAAAAAAAGTTGGGCACAGTGGCTCTAGTCTGTAATCCCAGCACTTTGGAGGCATAGGCAAAAGGATTACCTGAGCTCAGGGGTTTGAGACCAGTCTGAGCAACATGGCGAGACCTTGTCTCTACAATAAACAAAAAAATCAGCCGGACATGGGGGTGCACGCCTGTGGTTCCAGCTACTTGGAAGACCGAGGCGGAAGGATCACTTGAGCCCCAGCAGGTTGAGATTGTGGTGGCCATGAGTGTGCCACTATGCCCCAGCCTGGGTGACAGAGTGATACTCCAATTAAAAAAAAAAAAAAACTCAACAGAAGAGATACAATGATGCTAGATACATACAAAAAAAATACACATACACAAAACACTACAACAAAACACACAAAAAACCCCAGCTACTGCAGTAAGCTGTTGATTTATTCAGTGTGATTGCCTATAATTTGCAGGTGGTAAGTGTTGGTATGAGATGATACAGAGTAGCATTTTCCAAATCCTGAGTTTTAACCAATATTTTTTTTTACGTTAAAAATAGAAAAATATCATAATGCTTAATATATAATGTCTTATAATACTTGATGTGTGTGTTTTTACATACATATCACATAAACACAAAAACCCACACACTGGATTCTATATATATTGGATTATGTTGTAGTTCTTCTGTCTTTCTTTCTGTTTTCTTTTTTTGAGTTGGGGGTCTCACTCTCCTATCCCAGTTGAGTACGGTGGCATGATCACTGTATTTGAACTCCTGGGCTCAGGCGATCCTTCTACCTCAGCCTCCTGAGTAGCTGGGACTATAGGCTGGTCTCAAACTCCAGGGTTCAAGCAATCTTCCTACCTTGACCTCCCAAAGTGCTGGGATTACAAGTATGAGCCACTGTGCCCAGCCTGTGATTCCTATTTCTTACTCTGGATCCCAATCAGAAAAGTTTGACAATCACTGCTATAGAATAGATATAAAGTGAAGACTTTCTGACTCTTTGTTCAGGAGATCTGCTGCATCTATGCACTCACTAGAGTAGGAGCCACTTATTAATGTAGATTCCTGTCCACTGGCATGACTATTTGTTGTCCCACATGTTAAGAGAACCATGTATGATACAAAACATACATACAGAACAATAGGTGTCATTGTAGCAAGTACATATTGTATCTTAGTTAAGGTTCTTAAATATATTCCTTGGAGTTTCCTAATTCAATCCAGGCAGGATTTGCTGCATTCCATCTTTATGCTGTTACTTGCAAACCTTGGGAATAAATATAAAAAGAAATTAATGGAGAATTCAATTTATTTTTATTTTTTGAGTCGGAGTCTCACTCTGTCACCATGGAGTGCAGTGGCACACTCATGGTCACCACAGCCTCGGCCCACTGGGCTCAGGCAATTCCTCCACTTCAGCCTTCCAAATAGCTGGAACCACAGGAGTGTGCCATCATACCCAGATAATTTTTGTTTGTTTGATTTATTGTAGAGATGAGGTCTTGCCAAGTTGCCCAGGTTGGTCTTGAACCCATGGGGTCAGGCAATCCTCTCACTTCTGCCTCCCAAAGTGCTGGGATTACAGGCGTAAACCACCATGCCCAGCTAATTCTTATTTTATTATATCTTCACACCAACAATAGCAAATCTAAGGAGGTAAGATCACAGGAATTCTGAAGCCAAAATGCTGGTTTCCTGTAAAGAACTAATGAAGTCCAAGTCTCAATCCTTGAATCCTTGCAGTACATTTCAAGCATACCTTAAAATATCAGATAGATACTGAATATCATTTGCAACTGGTATTATAATTCTTGACCTCAGGGAATGAAATAGTTTGAGGACTAGAAAACCATAAAGGAGGCCAGGCGCGGTGGCTCATGCCAATAATCCCAGCACTTTGGGAGCCAAGATGAGAGGATTGCCTGAGCCAGGTTTGAGACCAGCCTGGGCAACTTAGTGAGACCATCTCTACAATAAATCAAAAAAAAATTAGCCAGGTGTGGTGGTGCGCACCCATAGTTCCAGCTACTTGGAAGGCTGAGGCAGAAGGATTGCCTGAGTCCTGCAGGTCGAGGCTGTGGTGGCCGGGAGTGTGTCACTGCCCTCCAGCCTGGACGATAGAGTGAGACTCCAACTGAAAAAAAAAGAAAAAAAAAACCACAAAGGGCATCTTTTTTTTTTTTTTGAGTTAGAGTCTCATTCTGTCACCCAGGTTGGAGTGCAGTGGCACACTCATGGCTACCACAGCCTTGACCTGCTGGGCTCAGGAGATTCTTTCACCTCAGCCTTCCAAGTAGCTGGAACTACAGGTATGTGCCATTATGCCCAGATAATTTTTTGATTTATTGTAGAGATCTCGCCAAGTTTCCCAGGTTGGTCTCGAACAGGTGGGCTAAGGCAATCCTCTTACCTTGGCCTCCCAAAGTGCTAGGATTATAGGCCTGAGCCACTGCGCCTGGCCTTTTATTATTATTTTTGTTTGTTTTTTGACCCAGGCTGGAGTGCAGTGGCATGATCACAGCTCACTGCAGCCTCAACCACCTAGGCTCAGGTGATGCTACCTCCTTAGCCTCCTGAGTACCTGGGACTACAGGCAAGCATTACCATGCCAGGCTAAATTAAAAAAATTTTTTTTTGCAGAGACAAAGTCTCACTATATTGCCCAGGCTGGTCTTGAACTTCTGGGCTCAAGCAATCCTCCTTCCTTGGCATCCCAAAGTGCTGGGACTACAAGTGTGAATCACCATGCTCAGCTGAAAAATAACATTTTTAAAGGGAGTGTGAATATTTCTGGTGGCTAGACTGTTTTGTTATAGTGAGAATAGGTAATGATTAAATTTTGCCTCAAACTTTGACTTTACATAAGGAGAAATTAAATGTATAATTCCATGTCCTTACTCTCCCAGGTTATTTGTTGTTTCATTAATAACTAAATTCAATCTTTCTTGTTTCCCTTTTATTATTATTCCTTTATCATAATTATGATTTTATATACTTAGACTGAAAAATTAACTGGACAGGTTTATGAGATATTATAACACTTCAACATACAAAACACTTGAAAGGTCTCCCTGGCTAACTCAGGGTCATACTCAGGGGTAAGTCAGGCCATGCTGAGAATCCCTTGGGGCTAGCTTTGCCAGGCTCCTGAGGACAGAAGAAGGTGATGGGTTACTATAAATAACACTAACTTACTTATGCAACTGAGAAAAACGAACATAAATCTTGGAGGTAGGAAAAGCTAATCTACTTCTGATTTTATGTCTCTTCTAGTGCTTCTGCTATGTTTTTCTTTCTTTCCTTTTTTTTTGAGTTGGAGTCTCACTCCGTCGCCCAGACTGGAGTGCAGTGGCCGCTCCCAGCCACCGCAGCCTCGACCTGCTGGGCTCCAGCGATCCTTCCACCTCAGCCTTCCGAGTAGCTGGAACTACCACACCCAGCTAATTTTTTTTGATTTATTGTAGAGATGAAGTCTCGCCAAGTTGCCCAGGTGGGTCTCGAACCCGCGGGCTCAGGCAATCCACTCACCTCAGCCTCCCAAAGCGCGGGATTACAAACTGAGCCACCAAACCCGGCTTGTTTTTCTTTCTTTATCCAATATCAAGAACATAAACAAGATAGACTTCAATGACATAGCTGAACACTTCCTTACCTGTCTCTAAGATACAGGTGAGGCCAGGCTCGGTGGCTCAGCCTGTAATTCCATGTTTGGGAGGCTGAGGTGAGTGGATTGCCTGAGCCCGCGGGTTCGAGACCCGCCTGG
>NW_007260516.1:725131-738012 GCF_000164805.1 Carlito syrichta
CCAGAGCCCAGCAGGTGGAGGTTGCGGTGGCCGGGAGCGGCCACTGCACTCCAGTTTAGGCGACAGATTGAGACTCCAACTAAAAAAAAAAAAAAAAAAAAAAAGATACAGGTGAGGAGAGGTGTCATACACATGGAAATGCACTTTTTTGTGGGTCTGCAGTACCCGTAAAAACATGCCAGCTGGTCAGGTGCAGTGGCTCATGCCTGTAATCCCAGCACTTTGGGAGGCCAAGGTGGGAGGATTGCTTGAGCCCAGGAGTTGGAGGACAGCCTGAGTAACATACAGAGACCGTATCCCTCCAATAAGTAAAAAATTAGCCAGGTGTGGTGGCACGAGCCTGAAGTCCCAGTTGCTCAGGAGGCTGAGGTAGAAGGATTGCTTGAGCCCAGGAGGTCGAGGCTGTGGTGAGCTGGATTCGGAATGGAACTAGTACAATTTACCTGAGCTACATGAAAGAAAGCCAGGTATGGTAGGTCAAAAATTTTGTTACAGAGAAATCCACACTGACTTATGCAAAAATTACTTACATAGAAAAGAAAAAGCCAGGTGTGGTGGCTCATGCCTATAATCACAGCACTTTGGGAGGCAGAGGCGAGAGGACTGCCTGAGCCCAGGGGTTTGAGAAACGTGTCTTTCATCTTTAACAGCAGGTAGATCATAATGCCAAACCACAGCATATGACTTAAGTTACTAAAGAACTGGACCCGAACACTGGCCATTACTGAGAAGACAGAGAGGTATGGGACTCCAGTAGCTGAAACACTCCTGGAAGCACCTCATTAGGGCCAGAAGGGGTAGTAAGTCTAGAGAAGAGACTCTGGCTTGTGGGCTACCATTTCTGAAGGTTGCGCTCCTCTCTCCAGCCCACGCCTGCTACATCCACTCACGTTGGTGCTCTGAGCTTTACAGTGGGAGGCCTGTCTTTCACCAAAGTAACAGATGGTAGGGTGGGCAGGTGTCTCTGGCAAGGATTATAAATTTCTTCAAACGGGTTCATGCCTACATAAAGGGTTGATCCTGAAATTAGGAGTGTTTAGGATTAATGAGCTGCCTAGTTGGAATTTATTGAAGATATAGGAAATTGAATTCTTATTGACAGATGACAACATGTGGACTAGGGCAGTTGCTTCTCACCCAAAAACAAATTATTTTCACTGTCAGAGTGAGTGATACCGTCTTCTCAGCTACTGATGGCATTTTGTCTGTGTTAGCCACAGGAACTCTTTCGAAGAGTTCAAATACAGCCACAGCTACATCTATAGTTTTATCCTTCCAGCATCCTTCTTCTGGTTTCTACCTCCTGCCCTGTTTTTCCTTTGGGAAATCTTTTAAAAGCAGGTCTTAGTGGGGATTCAATTACAAGATGATCTAGTCCTGGCCTATCAGAGTATGCCATCATCTGCCTGGCCATGGTGATTGGTTTGGCAAGACATGTGACCAAGATGGAACAATCAGTCTTTTTGGGGACTTTTCGACATCTGGGCTAAGACGGAATACTGCTTTAAAAAAACAAAAAACAAAAAACGAAAAAACGGCCAGCCTCCCACATGCTCTGCTGCCTCTACCCTCTTGCCTGGAACTCCAGCTGCTGGCAGTTGCTCCTGCTACCCCATGGGCTGGGCCAAGCGTGCCCAGGGCTGTATCTGCAAAGGGGCACCAGACAAGTGCAGCTGCTGTGCCTGATATCGGGAGACCCCGATCCCAGGTAGACACAGAATGACATGTACAAACCTGGTGGTGGTTGTTTTTTTGTTTTTGAATTGGAGTTTCACTCTGTTGCCCAGACTACAGTGCAGTGGCCACTCCCGGCCACCGCAGCCTCGACCTGCTGGACTCCGGCGATCCTTCCGCTTCAGCCTTCCAGGTAGCTGGAACTATAGGCATGCACTACCATGCCTGGCTGATTTTTGATATATTGTAGAGGTGAGGTCTCGCCAAGTTGCCCAGGCGGGTCTCGAACCTGCGGGCTCAGGCAATCCACACATCTCAGCCTCCAAGGCGCGGGATTACAGGCTGAGCCACCGAGTCCGACTGGTCGCTGTTTTTATACTACCCTGATCCATTGGCTTCATTTTTTAAAAAATGAACTATGTGACTGATAATAAAAGATGCTGACTTTAAAAAAATTGTTTACAATAAAATTTAAACACATGCAAAAGAAGGGAGAATAACATAAGTACTCAACACATAGCTCCAACATTTATCAACTCATGGACAATCTTGGAAAAGGATAAACTGTCTTTTTATACTGAGACTGTTGGTCCTAGAGGATGATGTTGCCAAGACATCACGTCTATCAGCAGAGAGAGTCTGACTTCAGAATAAACCCAAACAGAAAGTGGAACTGAGACAGGGCCCTGAGGACCCTATTTGAGCTCCTTAATCCAGCTGAGCCTGAACCCCCTGCTACCCTGTGCTTTTTTTTTTTGCTTAAGCCAGAATTAGGTGGCCATTTAATATGAAAACCATAATACCCCATAAATACTTTTAAAATCTTGTGTTTATTTTTAAAATATATGGAAAATAAAAATTTTACAGAAAATTCTTAAGGGAATAAAAGAAAGGGAAAAGTCTAGACATATTAAAACAAAATCATTAGCTTTTTTTTTTTTTTTTTTTTTTGAGTTGGAGCCTTATTCTGTTGCCCAGGCTGGAGGACAGTGGCACACTCATGGCCACCACAGCTTCGAGTGCTGGGCTCAGGTGATCCTTCCGATTCAGCCTTCCAGGTAGCTGGAACCATAGGCACGTGCCACCACACCTGGCTAATTTTTTTGATTTATTGTAGAGATGAGGTCTCGCCATGCTGCTGGGGCTGGTCTGGAACCCGTAGGCTCAGGCAATCCTCTTGCCTCTGTCTCCCGAAGTGCTGGCATTACAGGTGTGAGCCACTGTGCCCAGCAATCATCAGCATTTTAATTTCATTCTGCCCAAAGGATAATTCCATTCCTATCCGGGACAACCATCTGCTAAAAATTTTAAGCTAAGTAACATAAAATCATTAAGAAATGTAGCAAAAACAAATCATTTCACCCCTAAAAATCAAGAAAAATTATCAAGTGCCCAAACCCACATATAATCAGATTCTGAATTATACTCAAAGCAAAGAATGAATGAATGCAATCACTCCTACATTAGCATTCTTTTTTTTTTTTTTTTTGAGTCGAAGTATCACTTTGTCGCCCAGGCTGGAATGCAGTGGCACGCTCATGACCACCGCAGTCTCAACCTGCTGGGCTCAGGGGATCCTTATGCCTCAGCCTTCCAAGTAGCTGGAACTACAGCTGTCCGACTAATTTTTCTTGATTTATTGTAGAGACGAGGTCTCATCAAGTTGCCCAGGTTGGTCTCAAATCCCTAGGTTCAGTCAATCCTCCCACCTGGACCTCCCAAAGTGCTGGGATGACAGGCTTGAGCTACCACGCCTAGCCACATTTAGCATTCTGATGTTCCCTTCTTGGGTACATAGTGAACTAGTTTCCTGGCTGTTCACCCTCAACCATCCAATTTGACAGCACAATACTTACACTTTTGCTTTGTTAGTTCTTGTATTAGATCTTCATACACTTGTGAAAAGAGGTCCTCTTTAGATTTTGTTCCATCTAGGTAAACTAAGACAGGGAAAAGAGGGTAGCTCAGATACCAACAGGGTGTTGTTTTTTTTTTTTTGAGTTGGAGTCTCACTCTGTCACCCAAGCTGGAGTGCAGTGGCACACTCACAGCCTCGACCTGCTGGGCTCCGGCGATCCTTCCGCCTCAGCCTTCCAAGTCGCTGGAGCCACAGGCACTTGCCACCACGCTTGGCTAATTTTTTTATTTATTGTAGAGATGAAGTCTCGCCAAGTTGCCCAGGCAGGTCTCAAACCCCTGAGTTCAGGAAATGCTCGCACTTTGGCTTCCCAAAGTACTGGGATTACAGGTTTAAACCACCATACCCGGTCTACCAACAGGCTTATTAATACAGGATATTTGCTCTGGCACCCACATCTCTCACAATTGCCAAAAATCCCAGGATCACAACTTGAAAAGAAATTAAGAGCAATTAAAGAAAGAATTAGATCATAGCCAGGTATGATAGGTCAAAAGTTTTGTTACAGAGAAATCCACACTGACTTATGTGAGAATTACTTAGACAGAAAAGAAAAAGCTGGCTGTGGTGGCTCATGCTTGTAATCCCAGCCCTTTGGGAGGTGGAGGCGATAGGATTGCCTGAGCCCAGGGGCTCAAGACCAGCTTGGGCAACATAGTGAGTCTTCATCTCTACAAAAAATGAGTTGGGCATGGTGGTGTGTGCCTATAGTTCCAGTTACTTAGAAAGCTGAGGCAAGAATTGCCTGAGCCCAGAAGGTCAAGGCTGTGATGGTCATGAGCATGCCACTGCACTCCAGCCTGGGTGACAGAGTGACTCCAATTCAAAAAAAAAAAAAAGGAGAAACAAGGGAGAGAGTTAAGTGGCACGGTGCATATGGCACTTTAGAAGCACTGGTGCCTGCCCCAAAGAATCACTTAAGGCAGGAATTCTCCAAGGTACTTATACATCAGGGGTACCTGTGAAGCTTCTTAAACCATGCAGAGTCTGAGCTCTGCCACACATGTACTGGATCCAAATTCACCAGACTCAGAAGAGTTCTTTTTTTAGTTCGGGTCTCACTCTGTTGCCCTGGGCTCAAGCCACTTTCCTGCCTCAGCATCCTGAGTAGCTTTGACTACAGGCACGTGCCACTGCACCCAGCTAATTTTTTTATTTTCTGTAGAGACTAGATCTCACTATGCTGTTCAGGCTGGTCTCAAGTTCCTGGACTCAGGCAATCCTCCCAACTTGGCTTTCTAAAGTGCCAGGATTACAGGCATGAACGACTGTGCCCAACCCAAGATATGTATTTTAAACGTAACTGGCACAAGCAACTTTAGAGAAGAAATTGTCTAAGTTAAAGGATAGAAAGGGCATTCTAGTCAGAAAACAGAACAGGGAGGGAAGGATAAGAGAACTTTGCCTGTTAAGATAAAGATACACTGTGTGGAATGGGGAGGCAGGACCTGTGTGAGAGGTGAGATTTTATTTTATTTTATTATTATTATTATTTTTGAGTCAGAGTCTCACCCTGTCACCCAAGGTGGAGTGCAGTGGCACAATCACAGGTACCACAGCCTCGACCTGCCAGGCTCAGGTGATCCTTCCGCCTTAGCCTTCCAAGTAGCTGGAACCACAGGCGTGTAACACCACGCCCAGCTTATTTTTCACTTATTGTAGAGACAAGGTCTTGCCAAGTTGTCCAAAGCTGGTCTCAAAGCCCAGGACTCAGGCAATCCTGTTGTCTCCACCTCCCAAAAGGCTGGGATTACAGGCATGAGCTACCACACGCCACCAAGAGGTGAGATTTTAGAGCAAGGTTGGGTCTTCGTCTTTAGAAGCCTTGATGTTGGGCTGTTTGGAGATAATTCCAAAGACCTGGAGACCATGGAAGGTGTTCAAACAGGGCAAGGGCATGGTTAGATTTGCATTTTTGGTGAAAAGGGAGAGAAGGGTAACAAGAGGATGTCCCTCCAATCAAAGATCCAAGCTAAGAGCCTTAGCCTCAGCCCTGGGGATGAGCTCTGTGTCGTTCTGCACAGTTCTGACACAACTCCCTTCCTGGAGACCAACAATATCAAGGCCCCATTATTGTGAAAAGTGTCAGTTCTGACTACTCTGCCTTACCCAACAGCTTTCTGCCATCATTTCCGCCTCGAGTTCCACAGTCCAGCAACTGTTCTGAGCTCAGGTCCACAGGACCCAGAAGCTCACCTCCAAATGGCTACATTCTGTCTCTCAGGCACCTCAACCTCATATGCAAAGCAGACTTGCATTCCTTCCTGACAAATCTGCAATGCCTTCACGTTTTTCTGTTTTCTAAAATAACACCTGCCAGTTGCTGAGGTGTCTGTTATTTTTCTGCTTCCCCAAAAGCTATTCTATCATCCAGTTCTACTGAGTGCAAGCGTCCAACATCATACCCACTAAATCCATCCTCCACACAGACAGAAAGATCTTACTGAATAAGAACTTGTATCGATCGTAACCTTTTTAAAAACCTCTCTGCAGACCAGGCGTGGTGGCTCATACCTGCAATACAAGCACTTTGGGAGGCAGAGGGGAGAGGATTACCTGAGTCCAGGAGTTCAAGCCCAGTCTGGGCAACTTGGCAAGACCTCATCTCTACAATAAATCAAAAAGTTAGCCAGGCAGGGTGGTGCACACCTGCAGTTCCAGCTGCTTGGAAGGCTGAGGTGGAAGGTTTACCTGAGCCAGTGGGCCGAGGCTGTGGTGGCCATGAGCATGCCACTGCACTTCAGCTTGGCAACAGAATGAGACTTCTAGTAAAAACAAAACAAAACAAACCTCTCTGCAGAGAGCCTCTCACTGCTCATAGGATCATGACCAATGCCTTTAACTGTCCTATTGGACTCACGGGGTCTGGACCCTCCCTGCACCACCAGCACCAACTCCTTCCTTTGGTTTTTCTCTACCACAAAGCTTTCTCAGCACCAGGCTTCCTTCAGGTGTTCTTCATTCTTTCCTGGTCCCTGGTCTTCTCGTGTTCTGTACCCACCGTCTGAGGTGATCATTCATCTCCCCAACCCACATCTCTTTGTTCAGTTAAACCCACTGGAGTTTGGTCTAAATGTGGCTTCCTCAGGCAAGTGTTCCCTGACCACTGGGATCTGGACAGACCCCTGGAGCTTAGTGCCACTGCACTTACCATAGCTGGAAAGGACACGCTTGTGCAGCTGGTGCCTGTGACACTTGTTTCCCTAATACAATATCACCTGCATGAGTGTAGGTATCACCTTGTTCTCCAGGTGAGAGAGCCTTGGCCATGGAAGGTGTTCATTCAATATCGGTTGAATGAATAGCCATCCAGAAGTTGATAAGCTTTAGACAAGAGCCATAGAGAGAGAAACAGAAACCAGGAGAACCAGCAGGGAAAGATGGGGGAACCCACAGTGTTCTTGCTTAAGTGTCCCTTGATCATCTACACATTCTTTCTTTTCTATACTTTGAGGCAGATGACAAGATAAAGGTCTTGAATGGAGGAAGCAAAGGCACTTACCAATTTCCCACGTGGTGTCCTGCATTTCTTGTCTGTGCTTTAGATACATGGGCCACACGTGGCCATCAAAGTAACCTGGGGGGTCTGGAGGCTCGTAGGCCCGTGTACTATCAAAACATGTAGGAAACTTTATGTTGACAGAAACACACAATCAATAAAATAAAATAGTAATGGTCAGGATAATGGGAAAATCACTCAGCGATTCAATCTGAACAGGATTAACACTGTGTTCTCTAACTCAATGGCAGTTAGAAAGACAATAAAATGAATTTAGTCCTCTGATCCTAAAATTAACTTAGTAATTCAATATCATTCAAAATTCTCTCCTCCCCGGTGCTTTATAAAAGAATTAAGAAGCCGGAAGCAGTGGCTCACACCTATATTCCCAGCATTTTGGGACATGGAGGCGAGTGGATTGCCTTAGTCCAGGGGCTTGAGATCAGACTAGGCAACTTGGCGAGACCTCATCTCTACAAAAATTAGCCAGGCATGGTGGTACACGCCTGTGGTTCCAGCTACTTGGAAGTCTGAGGAGGAAGGATCACCTGAGCCCAGCAGGTTGAGGCTGCAGTGGCCGTTAACGTGCCACTGCACTCTAGCATGGGTGACAGAGCGAGGCTCCTACTCAAAAAAAAAAAAAAAAAAAAGAAAAAGAAAAGAAAAGAAAAAAAGGAAAAAAAAGGATTGAGAGAAAAATAGTTTAAGTAATGATAAAAATACTCATATGCTGGATTAAGCTTTAAACTCATTAGTGTTCTTTATAGCTTGAGTGGAATCCAGGTTCATTAACTTAAATTCATAATCAGCATGGGATTGCTTTATCTCAAGATTTAGAAGAAATGAGCCTGATATGAGAAACGAGCTTGATATGAGCCCCATTTCTTAGAGGAATAATTTACATTACTCCATGTGGGTGACCATTTATGAAAAAAGGTTTTTTTTCCTTGTGTAAAAGAGTTAAAGCTTCCCTTGGTTGAAAAATGACCTATACGTATTGCTCAGTAATGTTGTTTTCCTCATTCTTCCAAAATTCTGTCTTTTGAATTACAATCCACAAACATGATTTCAAAACTCACCTCCTCCTCCTCTTACATTCTTCATATGGAATGGTCAGAAAATAGCTTCTGTTCCAGATAGGGTCAAGGGGCCTAAAATAACAGCACATTTAGTTCATAAGGCTTTTTCTCCCATTCATTATTAAAATAATAAAGTCAACATTAGAGTAGTAATGCTTACTTATAATTAAAGAGAAGAAAGCCTTCGATGATTAAAATGGGAATTTCCTCAGCATTTTTCCAGTTTGTTGATACCAAAGAGTGTCTCGGGCTCTCCATCCAGCAGGAAATGGCTGACATCATTTTTTCCATGTTAAGTGCTTCTAGCACTTCAAACAAACACATGAAAATATGGAAACAATATAACAAAAAACTTTGTGATTACAGGGCTCTGTAAATGTATAAAATAACACCATTTTGTTTTTTTTCAAAAACACCTACTAACAAACACTGTTTTTTTTTGAGTCACCCAGGTTAGAGTACAGTGGCACAATCATGGCTTACCACTGCCAATACTTCCTGGGCTCAGATGACCCTTTTGCCTCAGTCTCCCAAGTAGCTGGAACTACAGGAGTGTGCTACCATACCCAGCTAATTTTTTTTTTTTTTTTGGAGATGAGGTTTCGCTATGATGTCCAGGCTGGTCTTCAACTCTTGGACACAAGCAATCCTTTCACTCCAGCCTCCCAAAGTGCTGTGATTATAGGTATGAGCCACTGCGCCTAGCCAAACATTTTTGTTGACAAATTTACACTGTAATGTTAATCCACTGGAATGTCTGAAACATTTTTATTATAGAAAATTTCAGACATATACAAAAGAGGAGAGTAAGGCACAATGAACTCCAATATCCTTTATTATGTTTGACAATCATAAATTCATGGTTAACCTTGTTTTATTTATAACTTCCACTCTCTGACTACACAAAAACTTAAAAATTCTGGAGGACAAAGTATCTTGAAATGCCAGGTGCGGTGGCTCATGCCTATAATCTCAGCACTTTGGGAGGCAGGGGGTTTTGAGACCAGCCTGGGCAACTTGGCAAGACCTTGTCTCTACAATAAATAAAAAAAATTAGCCAGGAGTGGTGGTGCCTGCCTGTGGTACCAGCTACTTTGAAGACTGAGATGGAAGGGCCACCTGAGCCCAGCAGGTAGAGGCTGCAGTGACCTTGAGTGTGCCACTGCACTCACACTCCAGCCTGAGTGATAGAGTGAGACTTCTACTCAAAAAAAAAACCAAAAAAAAAAAACCCTTTTGTTATTGATTTCTAAGTCAGTTCACTACCGCTTTTTTCCCTTTATTTTGTTTTAAAGATGTAGGGTACAAGTCAGGATTATGTACACAAGTGGTTTACATAAAGGTGAAGTTTGGGCCCCCCACTGGTCCTCAATTCCCCATTTTAGGATCAGGTACCCTTAGTGATGTTATATAGTCCTCCCTCCCCTGGCAGTGTCCTGCTACTGCCAATCCCTCCCTTGTAGTATTGTGATAAATATTCAGGACCCACGTAGGAGTGAGAACATGTGGTATTCAGTTGTTTCTTTTTTCTTTTTTTTGAGACAAAGTCTTACTGTCACCTAGGCTGGAGTGCAGTGGCATGCTCACAGCCACCGCAACCTCAACCTGCTGGGCTCAGGTGACCCTTCCACCTCAACCTTCCAAGTAACTGAAACTACAGATGCACACCACCATGCCCAGTGAATTTTTTGCTTTATTGTAGAGATGAGGTCTCGCCAAGTTGCCTGGGCTGGTCTTGAATCCCAGGATTCAGGCAATCCACCCATCTCAGTCTCCCAAAGAGCTGGGATTATAGGCATGAGCCACTGCGCCTGGCTCAGTTCTTTGTTTCTGTGATAGATCACTAAGTATGATAGACTTTAAATCCATATAAGTTGCTGAGAAGTCCATAATTTTGTCCTTTATGGCTGTGTAATATTCCATTGTGTATATGTACCACTTTTTTTTTTCAATTGGTTCACTTTGTCACCCAGGCTGGAGTGCAGTGGTATGCTCATGGCCAACGCAGCCTCGACTTGCTCGGCTCAGGAGATCCTTCCACTTTAGCCACACAAGTAGCTGGAACTACAGGCATGTGCCACCATGACCAGCTCACCTCTTGATTTATTGTAGAGATGAGGTCTCGCCATATTGCCCAGGCTGATCTTGAACCCCTGGGCTCAGGCAATCTTCTTGCCTCCACCTCCTAAAGTGCTGGGATTATACACGTGAGACACTGCACCCAGCCTATACCATATTTTTTTAATTCAGTTCACTTTTGATGGGCAGCATGGTTGGTACCATATTTGCTATGGTTACTATATTTTTTTTTGTTTTTTAAATTTTATTTTAAAGATGTAGGGTAAAGCTGGGCTCGGTGGCTCAGCCTGTAATCCCGCACCTTTGGGAGGCTGAAGCGAGTGGATTGCCTGAGCCCGCGGGTTCGAGACCCGCCTGGGCAGCGAGACCTCATCTCTACAATAAATCAAAAAATCAGCCAGGCACGGTAGCGCATGCCTGTAATTCCGGCTATTTGGAAGGCTGAGGCAGAAGGATCACCAGAGCCAGCAGGTCAAGGCTGCGGTGGCCGGGAGTGGCTGCTGCACTCCAGTCTGGGCAACAGAGGGAGACTCCAACTCAAAAAAAAAAAAAAAAAAAAAAAAAAAAGATGTAGGGTAAAATTTAGTATTAGGCAGATCAGCCTGGGCAACTTCGGGAGACCTTATCTCTACAATAAATAAAAAATTAGCCGGGTGTGATGTCACATGTCTATAGTTTCAGCTACTTGGAAGGCTGAGGCGGAAGAATCGCCTGAGCCCAGCAGGTCGAGGCTGTGGCAGCTGTGAGCATGCCACTATACTCCAGCCTGGGCAACAGAGTGAGACTCCAACTCGGAAAAATAAAAAATTAAAAAAAAAAAAACAGTCTGACAATTCTTGGAGTATTTTAGTTTCATTCACTTAACGTAGCTACTGATATATTTAAATCTACTGCCTTACTATTTTTTTTTCTTATTTTTGAGTTGGGGTCTCGCTGTCACCAAGGTTGGAGTGCAATGCCATGATCATGGCTCACTGCAGCTTTCACCTCTTGGGCTCGGGCGACCCTTTTGCCTTAGCTTCCTAAGTAGATGGGACTACAAATGTGCACAACCACACTTGGCTAATTTTTAAATATCTTTGCAGAAACGAAGTCTGACTATGTTGCCCAGGCTGAAATTGAATTCCTGGGCTCAAGCAACTCACCTGCCGTGGTTTCCCAAAGTGCTGGGGTTATAGGCATGGGCCACCACGCCTAGCCTATTTCCTATGTCTACCATTGTTTGATTTTTTTTCTCTATTTTTGACTTCTTTTATATTTATCAGCTATATTGCAATGCTTCTATTTCCTCTACAAGTTTGATAGTTATATATTGTGTATATATATATATATATATATATATATATATATATATATTTTTTTTTTTTTTTTTTTTTTTTTAGGGATGAGCTATCACTCTGTCACCCAAGCTGGAGTACAGTGGCACAACCCTAGGTCATGGCAACTTCGAACTCCTGGGCTCAAGCAATCCTTCCACCTCAGTCTCCCCAATAGCTGGGACTACAGGCATGTTCTACCAAACTCAGCTAATTTTTTATTTTTTTTGTAGAGACAGGGTCTCTACAGGTCTGGGTGCCCAACCTGATAGTTATACATTTGAAAACAATAAAACAATTTATTATTATTTTTGAGTCGGAGTCTCACTCTGTTGCCAAGGCTGGAGTGCAGTGGCAAGCTCATGGCCACCACAGCCTCGACCTGCTGGGCTCAGATGATCCTTCCACCTCAGTCCTCCAAGTAGCTGGAACTACAGGTGTGCACCACCATGCCTGGCTAATTTTTTTATTTATTGTAGACATGAGGTCTTTCCCAGGCTGGTCTCAAAACTGCTGGGCTCAGGCGATCCTCTCACCTCCGCCTCCCAAAGTGCTGGGATTACAGGTGTGAGGTACTGCACCTGGCCTGAAAACAATTATTTTAGTGGTTATAAATATTTTTTTTTTGAGTTGGAGTCTCACTCTGTCGCCCAGACTGGAGTGCAGTAGCACGCTCCTGGTCACCACAGCCTCGACCTGCTGGGCTCCAGCGATCCTTCCGCCTCAGCCTTCCAAGTAATGGGAACTACAGGCGGGCACTACGATGCTCGGCTAATTTTTTTTTTTTAATTTTAGAGATGAGGTCTCGCCAAGTTGTGCAGGCAGGTCTTGAAGCTGTGGGCTCAGGCAATCCACTCACCTCAGCCTCCCAAAGCGCTGGGATTACAGGTTGAACCACCAAGCCCGGTGGTTATAAATATTTCAATATCTCCTTGGCTTGCCTTAAATGCACACATTTACCTGTAAAGTTCAAATTTTTCGATAAGATAGATTCCCAGATATGGGATATTTGAACTCATAGCATGAATATTTTAAGGTCTTTGGGACATGTACCCAATCTTCTTTGCAGAAAGACTGTACCAATTTATACTTCCATCTAATGTTTATGAGAGTTTTTGCTTTATTGAGCCCATGCCATAATTAGAAAATTATCATGGCTTTAAAGCAAACCTTTGTTTACCTGATAAGTGGGAATGAAAAGGAATTTACAATTCTTTGAGGTTGGTTTTTTATTGTATGTTTATTAATCAAATAAATTGCTGCTTCTGTAAACAGCTTATTCATATCCTTCGACTGTTTTCTTTTTTTTTTTTTTT
>NW_007260516.1:738032-747961 GCF_000164805.1 Carlito syrichta
CAGGCGATCCTCTCACCTCCGCCTCCCAAAGTGCTGGGATTACAGGTGTGAGGTACTGCACCTGGCCTGAAAACAATTATTTTAGTGGTTATAAATATTTTTTTTTTGAGTTGGAGTCTCACTCTGTCACCCAGACTGGAGTGCAGTGGCCGCTCCCGGCCACCGCAGCCTCGACCAGCTGGGCTCCGGCGATCCTTCCGCCTCAGCCATCCAAGTAGCTGGAACTACAGGTGTGCGCTACCACACCCGGCTGATTTTTTGATTTATTGTAGAGATGAGGTCTCATCAAATTGCCCAGGCGAGTCTCGAACCCGCAGGCTCAGGCAATCCACTCACCTCGGCCTCCCAAAGTGCTGGGATTACAGGCTGAGCCACCGAGCCTGGCCCTTCGACTGTTTTCTACTGGGATATTAGTATTTCTTATCAGTTTGCAAGGATTCATTTTAAAGTAGTAATAATAATTTCTTGCCAGTTGTTGAAACAGTTTTTCCTTGTTTCACTCTTTGTAATAATTTTTCTCCCTAACCTTTGGATGAGAGGAGGAGAAGAAAAAAAATATCCTGGTTGCAGCTCAAGACACAAGAACAGAAAGTGAGTCAAGAATTTTGCCTCTCTTAAAATTATCATGTGTCTGTAAGAAGTGATTACATAACATTCTTCCTAAAAGGTTATCACAGTTAAAAATAAAGAACATACTTTACATAAGAGTTTCCTCTGTGGCTAGTTTGCATAAGCACTCAATAAGCTAAGCACATCTTGCTAATTATAAAAGTAAATAACACTATTAAATATGACATATTCTAGTAACATGATACTCTCTACAGGAAAATAAATGCTTTTTTTTTTTTTTTTTTTTTTCCTGAGTCATAGTCTCACTCTGTCACCCAGGCTGGGGTGGCACGATCACCGCTCCCCTCAGCATTGACCTCCTGGGCTCAGGCATTCCTTCTGCCTCAGCCTCTCAGAGTGCTGGATTATAGGCATGAGCCACTGAGCCTAGCCTGAGAAAAGAAATGTTTTCTAATGGACTTTAATCTTTTGGCTGCAAAACAATGTTAGCATGGAGCAAAGCAATGAGGTGAATTCATCCAAAATATATTCACAAACCTTTCTGAGTCGAGAAAAAAAAAACCAAAAAACAAAACAGCTGTCCAGTACTTTGGCCACCAGGAAGGAAAGCTGAGAGGATGACAGCTTAGAGTTTGCTCCAGGCAAAATTCTTTCATGGGGTAGAGATAGGGGTGGTGAGTAAAGTTATTTTAATGTGTCCAGGGCAGAAATGAGTAGAGGGACAGTAAGCCCACCTTGGCCCAGCTTCAGAAGAAAAATCTATCATTCATCTGGAGAAAGGGGAACCCTCATACACTGTTGGTGGGAATGCAAATTAGTTCAGTCACTATGGAGAACAGTATGGAAGTTCCTCAAAAAAATAAAAATAGAATTACTATATGATCCAGAAATCCCACTGTGGGGTATATATCCAAAGGAAAGGAGATTAATACATCAAACAGACAACTGCTCCTCCGTATTTATTGCAGCGTTATTCACAATAGCCAGGATATGAAATCAACCTAGGTGTCTATCAATGGATGAATGAATAAAGAAAATATGGTGTATACCACAGTGGAAAAGTATTCAGCCATTAAAAAAGAATGAAATGTTTTCATTTGCAACAACATGGATGGAACTACAGGCCATTAAGTTAGTTGAAATAAGCTAAGCACAGAAAGACAAGTATCACATATTCTCACTTATATACAGGAGCTTAAAAAGTGAGTCTCATGAAAATAGAGAGGAGGTGTGTGGTTATCAGAGGCCAGGAAGGGGACGGGGGAAGGGAGAGATGAAGGGGGAAAAATAATATACATCTATCTATTACCACTGAACTATACACTTAAAAATGATAAAGATGGTTAGTTATATATATTTTACCTCAATGAAAAATAAAACAGCTGGGCATGGTGTTTCACGCCTATAATTCCAGCACTTTGGGAGGCTGAGGTGAGAGGATTGCCTGAGCCCACGGGTTCGAGACCAGCCTGGGCAACATGGCGAGACCTCATTTCTACAATAAATCAAAAAATTAGCCAGGCGTAGTGGCATGTGCCTGTGGCTCCAGCTGCTAGGAAGGCCAAGGCAGAAGGATTGCCTGAGCTCAGCAGGTTGAGGCTGCGGTGGCCGGGAGTGGCCACTGCACTCCAGTCTGGATGACAGAGTGAGACTCCAACTCAAATAAAAAAGAAAAGAAAGCTCTATCATTCCAATGTTTTCCATTTTAAATATAAAACTAGAAAAAAGATTTCATTTATTCAAATAGTTCAGCATAAATCAGTTCAACATAAATAGAAAGCTACAAAGGTAGGTTTAAAGTACAGCAAAATATTTAAACACATTTTAAGACTGTCTTCATATATAGTGAAGTTCCTTGGGTTTGAAAAAGAAAATGAACATAAGCACATAATGTTTTACAAGCAAATCAACTTACCATCATACTGCAAAAATCCATTTTTATCTGTCTCTATCTCAGACTCTGGCTGGAAAAATAATAAAGTATCCATCAAAACAGTGTAAGGGTAGAAATAATTACACTTAATAGAAGTGGTGAGAAGAATAAAAAGGCAAAAAGAATACCACTATAGAAAGGAGATGAGCCTTTAATAAATGCTCTAGATGGTATTAATAAATGAAATCAAAGATCAGTACTGATAGATGGTGCCATCTAGTGGATAAGTAACACTATTACATGGAGCCTACCTTCAGTACAAAAGCATATCGCCAAATGCTTTTGGGACGTAGATCAATGAACTTTCTCACTAGACATTTTTGTGTTAAATAAATTGTCTAAGTTTTGTAGATACCTTAAAAAAATCATCCTGAGATATGACATCGCAATTTGGGAGGCATTTCTGCAAGTTCGTAGCTAGTGTTGTCTTCCCACCATTTGTCACACTGGACCAAAGGGGAAAAAAAAACCAGAAATTACCAAGAAGGAAAATGCATTAAAAGCATAGTTATATACAGTAATAACTAGCAAGTAATCGAGATGGGTTACAAAGTCTATTCCAACATGGATTTTTCTTTTTTTGCCAAGGTCTTTATTCTGCCACCTAGGCTGGAGTGCAGTGGCACAATCACGGATCACCACAGCCTTGACCTCCTAAGCTCAGGAGATCCTTCTGCCTCAGCCTCCCGAGTAGTTGTGACTACAGGCATGTGTCACCATGCTGGGCTAATTTTTTGATTTTTTTTGTAGAGGCAAGGTCTCACTATGTTACTTAGGCTGGTCTCAAACTCCTGGGCTCAAGCAATCCTCCTGCCTCAGCTTCCCAAAAGTGTCCGCATGAATTTTAAACTTTTTAACACAGTCAAACTTTTTGATGAATATGATAAACTCTGTCCCCAGAAAACTGGACCTTCCATAAGCATGAGGGTTTCAGGAGGTACATGGATGCCCCTAAATTCCGTCAGAACCCCTACTGTTCCCTGAAGTCCCTGCAAAATAATTACTTCATAAGGCAGCAGGTGGTTAAGTCCATGAGAAAGAAGTAACACAGTGGGTCTGAAGGAAGCTGCAAGGCAGAAACAGCAGTCACCCTAGCTGTCTGGCATGGGCTTCACAGAAGCAGCAGCACCAAAATGACATCATGACACTTGATGTCATGAAGGGACAATGGAAAGGAAGCTTTCTTGGGAGGTGTGGATAGTCCCTCGTGCCTATCCTATGGCAAGAAAGCATGAGGAAGGTTTATGGGTAGAGGGGTCCATACTGGAACACCGAGCAGAGGAAGATCTTATTTACACACATGCAGAATCACAGTTGGACTGGGTTCTGTCCTGGGCTCTGGGGTTGCCTCCCCAGGTTCTACGCCTCTTACTGAGGTCTGGTGGGGACTGACCCACTCTCAGCTGCAGAACAGGACCCACTGGCCTAAATCAATTCATGTCCTCCCATCTCTTTTGCCAGAGTGTCTGGGTGTATGCAAACCAAGCTGGCACCGTTCAAGGGACACCCATGGCTTAGGGGAAGGAAAGCACTCCCCCTCCAACCGAGTGACAGGCCACGAGGAAGCATGGAGTTACAGGGGGATGCTTGTAGCCCCTTGTGACTGAAAAGATGAGCTTAATTTTAGGAATCCAAACAAAGGAAGGACACAGAGAAGAAACTGTCTTTGACAATACTGTGGAGCTCCTGTATTGCACTGTTCCTGTAGCCTTCCTGCTTTGAAGCTAGTGCATTTCTTTATTATTTACGTGACATTCCTATTTCATTCTAGATAACTGGGAACCACTGAATATTAGCTGGGGATTAAGCTGGTTGAGGCGTGTGGGAAAGATCAGGAGTGGGAGTCCGGGTTAAGGGAATGTCAGTGAATCGGGATGGTGGCTGTGAGTGTGGAAAGGAGGAGAAAGGGTAAGAGAAGAACTGCAGAGAAACACTGGACTCTGGCTCTAATGAGCAGGAAGGCAAGATATTGAGTTCTGATATTTAGTTCACTCAATTTAACTTTTTTTTTTTGAGTCGGGGTCTCACTCTGTTACCCAGGCTGGAGTGCAGTGGCATGATCATGGCTCACTGTAGTCTCAAACTCCTAGGCTCAGGTGATTCTCCTGCCTCCCGAGTAGCTGGGACTACAGGTGCACACCACAATGCCAGCTAATTTTTAAATTTTTTTGTAGAGATGAAAACTTTGCCTAGGCTGGTCTGGAACTCCTGGGCTCAAGCAATCCTCCTAAAGTGCTGGGATTACAGGTGTAAGCCACCATGTCTGGTCTCAATTTTACTTTTTTCTTTTTTTGAGTTGGAGCCTCATTCTGTCGCCCATGCTGGAGTGCAGTGGCGCGTTTATGGCCACCACAGCCTCGACCTGCTGGGCTCAGGCAATCCTTCCACCTCAGTCTTCCAAGTTGCTAGAACTACAGGCACGTACTAGGACGCCCAACTTATTTTTTGATTTATTGTAGAGATGAGGTCTCACCAAGTTGCCCAGGCTGATCTCAAACCCCTGAACTCAGGCAATCCTCTCACCATGGCCCCCAAAGTGCTGGGATTGCAGGCTTGAGTCACTGTGACTGGCCTCAATTTTACTTCTAACTGATGACTTACTATATTGATGTCATAACGCAAAGATCTCTCCTCAAGTATAAACTTTATAATGTAATAGCCTCAGATATTTTATTAACTGGGCCACACATAATGTGAATGTACTTGGAAGAAAGATGAATAGACTATAATAGCAAAACAATGTCCCTTTCAATTGTTGAGGTTTGACTTGTACGGCTGTCCCTGTCCTCAGCTAGGTGACTGCTGTTCTTGCGTGCAGCTTCCTTCAAACCCACTGAGTTGTATCTTTCTCGCTTACTTAACTGCCTGCTGCTCTATTTAGGACCCTTCTGAGAGGGAGTAAACATATGATTGATGTGATTAACAATTATGCCAGGCTGATTGTGGTAGCTCATGTCTGTAATCCCAGTGCTTTGGGTGGCCAAGGCAGGAGGACTGCTTGTGGTCAGAAGTTTAAGACCAGCCTGGGCAACACGGGCAGGCCCTGTCTCTACAAAAAAATTTAAAAATTAGTTGGGCATAGTGGTGTGTACCTTTAGCCCCAGTTACTTGAGATCACTTGAGCCCAAGAGTCTGAGGTTACAGTGAGCTACGATCGAACCACTGCACACCAGACTAGGTGACAGAGTAAGACCCGGGGGAGAAAAAAAAGGGGGGGAAATTATGCCAGGGCCACGAGGACTAGCTCGGGCAAGCCAGGACATAAGGCCACCCTAAGCATGGGGGAAAAGGAACAGAGGTGAGGTTGTTCTGCCTTCCTTGTGTCTGAAGCTGGGCCTGGCAGGAAAGAAAGACATTTCTACTGCAACAAACGGCGAACGCTCTTGACTGAGGTTTCCGTTTCTCTGTTTGTAGGAGACTGTCCATCTCTTGCTGGCATTGATTGGTGCTCCGCAGAGGCGGCTCTTCCTCAGGACTCCAGGTTCTCCACCGCCTCTCCTTCCCTACCACCTCCACACGAGGACACGCTTTGGACACCCTGAGTATCTTGCTTGCAGCAAAATTACTTACCCGCTGATTCCAATGATAAATGTTTTCATAATTAGCTTTCGAAATCACACCTTAATATTTCCTAAAATGAAAAAGAAACACACCAAATGAGTATCATTTAGATGTCTAGAGATGTAAGTCCTAAGTTAGAAGAACCAGCTGAGAGGGGACAATGACAGCGATCTCTTGGATATCCCAGTCCTGCTGCACAGCTGGTGTGTGTTAAGGCCTGTCAACGGATGGGCCAGGCACACACTGGGTATACACCCTGCAGGGTTCTGTTTCCCGAGGTGTGGAAGAGCTGCCAGGTCACTGTGTGGTCTACAGAGTTTTATCCTCCCCTCAGCCAGGTCGCCTTCCACCCACGATTCCATTGCCGGGGTATGAACCATGACCCCCGCCTCCACACCCACATCCCACCCACCCCCAGCAGGGACTCCTCTGGGCTGGCTTCTTTGTCTCCCTGTGAAGGAGGAAGAAAGTCACTGCTGAAGCAAAAAAGAAGCTAATGCCCTTTAAGGAACTATTTCCTCACCCCAAAGCCTAGGTCGATAGCCTGGCTAGTCAAAGTTTTGGAAATGGGCCAGACTGTAAATATTTGAGGCTGTATAGGGCAAGAGGCAAAATCTGGGTTATGATGTAGGGACTTACATAATAGAAATAAAATCAAACAAAAAAATACTTTCACACATTTTTGAATAGAACTCAAAGTTCAATCATAATTAAGTACATTTTTTTTACAGGTCCACTAATGACAAGAATGGAATTCCCTTAACCAGATTTTGGGTTAATTATTTATTTATTTTTTAGTTTTTGTAAAGATAGGGTCTTGCTATGTTGCCCAGGGTGGTCTCGGAACTCCTAGCCTCAAGCAATCCTCCCACCTCAGCCTCCCACAGTGATGGGATTACAGGCGTGAGTCACGGGGCCTGGCCCATTAACTGGATTTTACAGTTAGTGTTCTCCATCATGAAAATGACTGCGAATGTTTGTTCAGAAAGCGGACCAGGTTTAAGCCACAAGCTGTTGTTTTGTTGACCCCCGGTCTAGGGGACAGAGAGCAGTTTCACATGTGGCCTCCTAAGGTCACCAAAGCAGTCACTGGATATCACAAGGGACTATTTTTACCTCAAAGTGGAAAGGTGAAGCGTGGCTGGAGGAACTTTCCTGAAAGTGGTCCCTGACTGACGCTGTTCTTCATTCCTATCTGTTCAGTGGGTGGTCAGGGATCTATGCTGTGCGTGGGGGGGGGAGGCTTGTGGCAACTGAGCAGGAGGCTCTGACCTGTGTCCACGCTACCCCTGGGGAGCAGGTGTGAAGAGCCCGGTGCTCTTGTTTCCTGACTTCTCAGCTCATCCAGAATATTCGACATCGAGTATCACTGCTTTAGGTGAAGTCCCACTTTCATTAACAAGCCTGTGTGAGACGAGAATTCAACAAAGACTGTGATAAAAAAAAAAAAAAAAACACCAGCAGAATCAGTTGGACATTTGAGCTTCACCCAGGGTTATGCTGCTGAATATATATCTCAATGAAAACTACCACGAGGTATCCAGGGAACAACTGCATACAACTAATACTGTAAAATAAATTTTTATGTTGTAGTTTGTATGCTTCTGAATTTTATTCTACCCTCTTCTTATTTTTTATATGTCAGGGCAAGACTGCCAATTATCTTTCTTTGGGGAGAGGTTGTCTTTTATCTTACTTTTTTGGTGATAAATATCCTTTCTCTTATGAAATTATGTTGTCAGTAGATGGTAATAGATGAATATCTTCAAGTGACCAAATAAAATAAAAACTCAAAAAACTCTGTCATTCCTTACCCACACCTTGACTGGTTTTGGACAGCTTGTTGAAGCATAAGTTTTCAAACTTGGAGGATCACAGCTTTACAGATTACTTAGTCTATCCCTTCATTCTGCAGAAGTAGAAGCTGGCCTACACAATGCAGTGATTTGCCCAAGGTCACACAGCTAGTAAGTGGGAAAGCTAGAATGAAACTAAACCAATTCTTTCCATCACTTTTAAGCTGTTAACAAGCACTTTATTACTGAGAACAAAGAAAGAAAGTTGCACATGTACTAGCTTAATTGTCAGGCTCTGATGTATAATTGATGTCATTCTTTTGATGTATTTGATCAATTACACAGCATGTAAACAAGTGAGCTTGGCAGTGGCACCAGAAACAGGCTTCAGGGGGTTATTTGCTGGAAACTAGCAATTGAGAAACCAGAAATGAGATGGAGTAAAAAACCTACTTATAAAATCCCTTGGGTATGAGAGGGAACTCCCACTGTCAGATGGAAGTCTTTTGTTTGTTTGTTTGTCTGTTTAAGCAAAACAGGAACCCTCAGCTCTACCTTAGTTAGCAGTCTGGATAAATGCTAGGCAGGCCCCATTAGCAAGGAGCAGATGACAATGTGATGGGAGAGGTCAGAAATTGGGACATAGAGGAGCAAGACAGGTGGCTTGGCTGAGTGACTAGGGTGGGATGGGGGGGGTGCTGGGTCTAACAGTACTCAAAGCCATTTATTTCAAAAACTACACAGGGCAGTTTCAGGTGAACTCCAGATACAGGGCCCTCTTTGTCAATCTCCACATCATGCTCTGCTATTTAATTGCCTGCTGCCCTCTATAAAAACTATTAAAAATCAAATTTAAAGCGTTTGTAATCAAAAATTGCCAGGCTCCAAATATATGCAGTGTAGACTTCATGAAGAAAACATAAGGTTTGTCAATTACAAAGTGCAAACCATTTGATGTGTCCAGAGAGACAAGTCTTTGAACTCTCCAGCTTCCTCATTTCAGGGAACCCTCTCACTAGGAAGAGTATCACCTTGACTCACATGGAATATGAATGCAGTTTACTCTCCCTACGAGTGCAGAGCTTTCCTCAACTGCAGAGAGCATTTGCACAGAGCCGGGGGGAACAGACTAGATTGGCCAAGAGCAAACCCCAAATAGCTAATTCTTATTTTTTATTTTTTTGAGTCAGAGTCTCACTTTGATGGCCAGGCTGGAATCCAGTGGCATGCTCACGGCCACCGCAGCCTCGACCCTCTGGGCTCAGGTGACCCTTTTGTTTAAACTTTTGCTCAGGTGATCCTATTGTTTAAACTTTGCTCCCTTTTGGTAAACATAGAAATCTCCCAAGCCTGCAGTTTCTGAAAAGGCACCTCACGTTCCTCCCCTTTGGAATCACTTCTTTTTACCAACACCTACTAGAAACTTTGAAGTTTCATTTTAGGTATGTTCTTTTTTTTTTTTTTTTTTTTGAGTTGGAGTCTCACTCTGTCGCCCAGACTGGAGTGCAGTGGCACGCTCACGGCCACCGCAGCCTCGACCTGCTGGGCTCCGGCCATCCTTCTGCCTCAGCCTTCCAAGTAGCTGGAACTACAGGTGTGCGCCACCACACCCGGCTAATTTTTGGCCTTCCTGTAGAGACGAGGTCTTGCCATGTTGCCCAGGCTGGTCTCGAACCCCTGAGCTCAAGTAATCCTCTCGCCTCCACCTCCCAAAGTGCTGGGATTACAGGCGTGAGCTACGGCGCCCTGCTTGCACTTCCATTCTAAGGATAACTTTTGCTATTATTTTTATTCTTATTTTAATTTTTTTAAGGCGCGGGGTCTCGCTCTGTCGCCCAGGCTGAAGTGCAGTGGCGGGGTCACAGCTCGCTGCAGCCTCGAGCTCCTGGGCTCCACCGATCCTCCCGCCTCGGCCTCCCGGAGTGCTGCGATTACAGGCGTGAGCCACCGCGCCCGGGCCCACTTTAAAGACCCTCACCGGGCCATAAAGCACTCATCCTCCTTGGCATACACTGCATCCGCTACGTTAGGGGTACAAAAGGCCCAAAAGGGCTTTCGAGACGCATCCA
>NW_007260516.1:748920-756187 GCF_000164805.1 Carlito syrichta
GGGGGGGGGGGGGGGATCGATTTGGATAGCAAGACGACTTCGAGAGTTCAGAAAGAGGTGCTTTTTCCAGAGGAGTCGCCCTCGGCTCTGCAGCCTGGGCATAGGCTGACACTTTCCAGCGGGTATGATGGCAACGTCCCATTGAAGTTTTCCGGAAAGACAGAGCCATTGATCTCCCTTAAAAAAAAAAAAAAGAAAGAAAGAAAAAGAAAAGAAAAAAGGTCTTGCAATGGTCTTCAGCCACTTCCTCTTTTCTCGGTGTGTGTCGCTGTCAAGTGCGGGCTCTCGACCCGCCGGAGCGAACGGGAAGTGCACCGCTCGCGGGGTGGGGTGGGCGAGAGCCTGGTTCGCGGCTTGTGAGCGGAGCCGCGTTTTGAAACCGACCTCGAGACCTTGGGAAGAGCATTTGGAAAACCCTGTTCGCGTGCTCCCGGCGGAAGGAGTCTGGGATGCGGCAGAGCAATCTCAGCTGTTCCTATTCGGAAGTGTCACTTTATCAGGCAGGACCTGCCCTCTGCCTCCGCTCGCCCAAGGACGTACGCGGGCTAAACTGGAGAGGGGTAAGGTGACCAAGTTCTTCAGAGCCGTTTTCTTGGCCGATAGTCCTCGTTCGTTTTTGACTCAGAATATTTTCTGCGACGTGGTGAAACGAGAGCATTTAAACGGCCTTGGCGTATTTCGGTTCCATACTGTAACAAACTCTTAGGTGCCCCCATTTGGGGTAGGTAATTCAGGGAAACGCGGGAAAGGGAATGTAAATGGCTCCAATGTACTCTCGTGTTTTTTCTTCCAATCTCGAGTAGTCTTAGTATAGCAAAGGTTGAAACAGTCTGTTTACCTAAAATTTTGAAGGAACTTTGGTTACAAGAGGTAAGAGTTTCAGGCTGGGTGTGATGGCTCAATGCCTGTAATCCCAGCACTTTGGGAGGCCAAGGCAGGAGGATTGTTTTGAGCCCAGGAATTCAAGACCAGTCTGGGCAGCATAGCAAAACATGTCTCTACAAAAACTCAAAAGTTAGCGGGATGTGGTAGCGTGTTCTTGTAGCCCTGGCTGTTCTGGAGGCTGAGTGGGAGGATTCCCTGAGCCCAGAAGTTTGAGACTGCAGTGAGCTGTGATCATGCCACTGTACTTCAGCCTGGTGACAGAGTAAGACCCCGACTCAAAAAAAACAAAAAAAGTTTCAGTGATTAGTTTTTTCCCTTGATTTTAGAAAAAACTTTGGTCAAACACTACGACTGTCATAATTATCTGGTTTTCTTTGTTTGCAATTATATATGGCATTGTCAAGTTCCTTTATTTAATAATTATACCCGCACTCCCCTGTGTGGTGTGTCACTCCCTGAGGACTTAAATCTTGGTGGGCTGGGTGTGGAGGAAGTTGCTGAGACAGCAGCCGGGAGAAAAGAAGAGGTGTGGTTAGTGTTGAGCTCTACTCTGCATAGGATATGGAATCTGATGAGAAATTTCCATTTTAAGTGCATGTGTATGAGGTAGCAGATTTTTTTTTCCCTTTCTGAGTCGGAGTCTCATTCTGTCACTCAGGCTGGAATGCAGTGGCATCCTCACGATCACTGACCACCGCAGTCTCAATCTGCTAGGCTCAGGCGATCCTTCTGCCTGAGCCTTCCAAGTAGCTGGAACTACAGGCGCTTGCCACCACGTCCTGCTAATTTTTGATTTATTGTAGAGACGGGGTCTCGCCAAGTTGCTGGGGCTGGTCTTGAACCCCTGGACTCAGGCAATCCACTCGCCTTGGCTTCCTGAAGTGCTGGGATTACAGGTGTGAGCCACCGTGCCTGCCTGAGGCAGCAGCTTTATAAACTCAGATGCAAATCATGGCCTCTAGTATCCTACAAATCAAGGTTGTTCTTTGATAGCTAAACAGAGCACCTTATTTTAAAGATTGTTCTGAGAAACAGTTCATGAAGTTTTTCATCTCTCTAGACATATTACATGATGTCTGTGTTGCCAGTGGAGGGACATTAATAGGGATGTATGTGTGTGTGTGCATGCATGCTTGAGTGTATACTTGTATATTCATGTACACCTGACTGTAGTTTAGGGATCATCCTGTTACCGATTGTGAATACACTTCCAGGAACTGTTTTTGTTGTCTGACTTCACTGCTTTCTCCATCTCTTCAACAAATTGGAAAGCCCATGGTTAAACATGACTGCTACTGAAAGAACTTTGACTCCACAGTCATTTATAAATAAGATCAAAACACAAGTAAGGTTACCATAAAAATCAGTTTGTCAGTTTAGTAATTTATGGAGACAAATATTATTGTCAATCAGATGTGAAACTCTGTGCAACTGGCTTCATTGAAAATAGAAGTGTCACGGTGGCTCAAGCCTGTAATCCCAGCACTTTGGGAGGTGGAGGCGAGAGGATTGCTTGAGCTCAGGGGTTTGAGACCAGCCTGAGCAACATGGCAAGACCTCATCTCTGCAATAAATAAAAAAAATTAGCCAGTCATGGTGGCATGTGCCTTCCAGCTACTTGGAAGGCTGAGATGGAAGGATCACCTGAGCCCAGTAGGTCGAGGCTGCAGTGGCCGATAGCGTGCCATTGTACTCCAGCCTGGGCGACAGAGTGAGACTCTGACTCAAAAAACAAAACAAAACAAAAAACAAAGAAAGAAAAGAAAAGTGTCAGTCAGACGTGGTGGTTCACCTCTGTAATCCCAGCACTTCGGGAGATAGAGTTGAGAAGATTGCCTGAGCCCAGGGGTTCGAGACACGCCTGGGCAACTTGGTGAGACCTCGTCTCTACAACAAATCCCAAAATTAGCTGGGTGGAGTGGCACCTGCCTGTGAGTTCCAGCTGCTTGGAAGATTGAGACAGAAGGGTCGCCTGAGCCCAGTGAGTCAAGACTGCTGTGGCCGTGAGTGTGCTACTGCAGTCTTGACCCACCCAGCGTGGGTGACAGAGTGAGACTTCTATGTAGAAAGCAAACAACAACAACAACAAAAACCAAAAAGTGCCCTCTTATGTTTCTGGCGCACATTTACTGTGTGTTGGGCACAGGTCTAGTCACTTCTCCATGTATTTGCTCCTCCCAACAGTCCTGTGAGGTCAGTACTGTGGAAATGAAGATGCACAGAAAGATTATTTAACTTCTCTGCAGTCGGCAGCTTGAGTGGGGGTTAAGGTAGCAAGCAGGATTAAAACCTAGGTAGTCTGGCTCCAAAGTCTGCACTCTTAACCATGGTGCTATTCTGCCTTAAGTCATAGTGTACTATTCCCATAGGTGGTCATGTATTTTTACAGCTGGTATACTGGAGGTAGAAAGGAAGGGGACTTGGTTGGTAGCAGAAGGAGGGTGGTGCTGCACTTTACTTTCTTGTCCTGCAGGCAAGCTACATGGGTGGAAATGGATGAAGTGAGTTTGGAATTTGGAGTGGGGAGCTTATATTTAATTTTTGTTTTGTTTTTTGAGTCAGAATCTCACTCTGTCGCCCAGGCTAGAGTGCAGTGGCATACTCATGGCCACCACAGCCTCGACCTGATGGACTCAGGTGATCCCTCCACCTCAGCCTTCAAGTAGTTGGAACTACAGGCATGTGCCACCATGCCCAATTAATTTTTTGATCAATTGTAGAGATGAAGTCTCGCCAAGTTGCCCGGACTGGTCTCGAACCCCTGGAGTCAGGCAGTCCTCTAGCCTCTGCCTCCCAAAGCGCTGGGATTATAGGTGTCAGCCACTTCGCCTGGCTAATTTTTGTTTTCTAGGTTTGTTTATACTCTGACTCATCCTAAGAGGACTTCTGAAAATACAAATGATCTGGAGGGGAGATAAAGCATGGTCATACAGAGGGAGGAGAGAGTAATAAGAGGAAATGTTAGCTCACACGGTTGTAAGGCCCTTCAGAGTTACTAAAATGGGGGGCTGTAGATTTGGCTGTCAGCTTCAAGTAGAGAGAAAAAGATCTCAAGATTCTTAGTATTCATAAAATTAAAATGTGTACTTGCTCTGAGAAGTCCTTCTTTTTTCTTTTTTTTTTTTGAGTTTGGTCTCACTCTGTCACCCAGGCTGGAGCGCAGGGTCACAGTCACTCACAGCAGCCTTGACCTCCTGGGCTCAGACAGTCAGAAGTACTTACTTTAATAGCATTGAGATCTGAGATAAACTTTTCCTGCAGATTCCCTCAAAGTGTTAGAGTGGATTGAACATATCTGTAGGAGAAATACAGGAGGGGACATCACAGTGTTGGTGTTTCTTATAGCTCCCTTTGGAGAAAGATTCCTGCAAATCAGCATGCCTCAATTCAGTAGGCAATACTAGAAAATGTGAGCTAGGTGAGTGAGGACAAAGGACTCACTGGAAGATTTTAAAAGTAAGGGACATTAAGCTATAATGTGGGCTAATGCATCTTTTTTTTTTTTTTTTGGAGTTGGTGGTCTCACTCTGTCTCCCAGGTTGGAGTGCAGTAGCACTATGATGGTTTACCATAGCCTTGACCTCCTTGGCTCAGGTGATCCTCTTGCCTTAGCCTTCTGAGTAGTTGGGACCATAAGAGCATGCCGCCATACCCAGCTAATTTTTATTTTTTATTTTTGTAGCGACAAGATCTTGCTATGTTGTCTAGGCTAGTCTCGAACTCCTGGGCTCAAACAGTCCTCCTGCCTTGGCCTCCCAAAGTGCTAGGATTACCACTGCACCTGGCCCATTTACTAAACATTTCTTAATGAATGAAGCTAATATTTTAGGCTCTGTGCTAGACACCGGGGTTCCAGGGAACAATAAAATAGATGGTCTCATTCCTGAGGGTCCTGAGTCTAATTGGGAAGACATATGTATCTACAGATATTATTCTAGATTGTCCTATTGTTAGGGTCCGAATAATGCTCGGCTGCTCCCCTCGATACCAATAAATTGAAGGGTCAGGGAACTGGTAGAAAAGTTTATTTCTGAGTTCGAATCCAGGGTTATCATCAGTACCTATACATTAGCCAGTGACCAGCAGAGCATTGTATAGAACTTAAGTTACAACTGTATTGTACATTTAGATAGTGACATTTAGAGTGGAGAAAGTTGACACGGCCTAAGACATCTTGCATCGCAAAAGTTATGCAAATCACAAGACTTCCGATGACATTGATACTATATAGTTCAAAGAAAGGGAGTGAATAGGGATTTACATCTTTGGGAAAGTCTACTGGGAAGTCAAGGATCTCCTGAAGCTACTCACTGGGAGTGTGTAGAAGACAAAGGGACTCGGTGATGTGCTTAGGAATGTGCAAGCGTCTTTGAACCCTTCCCACGCCCTTCTCTAGGGGCTGTGGCAATATGGAAGGACATTAGTGGGTCTCTGTGTCACTATATGTGCAATTCGATGACTAATCGTATTCATTTTATTAGACAAACAGCTTGTATGTAAGGTGTTAGAAGTGTCCATAAAAAACTTCTAATTAAAAATAAAATAGTATATTTTTTACTCTAGAAAATTTGGAAAGTATCACATAAATATGCAACAATGAAGAAATGTTGTAATAAGGATATAGAAACTATCCCTATATTGGTGATAATAACTATTTACATTTGGTAGAATCTTTTCTCAGGTTTTTTTCCTTCTAATCCATTTCATTTAAGAAAGAAAATAAAAGCCAGGCTCAGCCTGTAATCCCGCGCCTTTGGGAGGCTGAGGTGAGTGGATTGCCTGAGCCCGCGTGTTCGAGACCCGCCTGGGCAACTTGGCGAGACCTCATCTCTACATTAAATCAAAAATAAGCCGGGCGAGGTAGCACGCGCTTGTAGTTCCAGCTACTTGGAAGGCTGAGGCGGAAGGATCACTGGAGCCCAGCACGTCGAGTCTGTGGTGGCTGGGAGTGGCCACTGCACTGCAGTCTGGGTGACGAGTGAAACTCCAACTCAAAAAAAAAAAAGTAAGAAAGAAAATAAAAACAATGATCCTCAGAACAGTGTCTCAGCTTCTGTTTTGAATGTCTTGCTGTGAGTGGCATATGTTTCCAACAGTCTGTACAGGATTGCCTGCCTTCTGCTTGAAAAATCACTTGTGTCATAATTTGACCCTTCCTTGCTTACTGATATTTTTCTGTAGGATTACCTCTGACCACTCATGGTCTGTCATTAAGTCCCCCTTTGAGTGTTAGTTGTTGCTAGGTGGTACTTGGCTTGCTAAGATGTGTTGCATTGTCACGGAGTTCAGTTCATTCATTATGGGACCCTCTTTTAATTTTTTTTCTTTTTTTTTTGAGTTGGAGTCTCACTCAGACGTCCAGACTGGAGTGCAGTGGCCGCTCCTAGCCACCGTAGCCTCGCCTGCCGGGCTCCGGCGATCCTTCTGCCTCAGCCTTCCCAGTAGCCGGAATTACAGGCATGCGCTACCACGCCCGGCTGATTTTTTGATTTTTTGTAGAGATGAGGCCTCGCTGCCCAGGCGGGTCTCAAACCCATGGGCTCAGTCAGTCTACTCACCTCAGCCTCCCAAAGGCGTGGGATTACAGGCTGAGCCACCGAGCCCAGCTTAATTTTTAATTTTGAGACAGGATCTCGCTATGTTGGCCAGGCTGATCTCGAACTGCAATGCTCAAGTAGTTCTCCCTCCTCAACCTCCCAAGTAGCTGGAGCTGCAGGTGCAAGCCACCATGCCCAGCTGGGCCCTTCCTTTCTTTCTTCTGAACCACTGCAGCCATTTAATTTTGTACATGTAGCATTTATGTTGTTTTCAGCCACACTCAGAAACCTTGCAGTTCAATTAGGGTGAATCTGCTTGGCTTGTGGAAGGGTAGAGAGAGAACTTTTGTTCTCATAAAGTTTTTTAGAGATCTTCTGAGAATGAGATTTGGACCTTAGAATTATCTCATTCTATGGAGGTTTTGTAACCCTCCATTGTAGTTGGAAACCTGATGTCTGACCTTGGCCATTTATTTCAGATGGCTTATTGATTTTGGTGGTGAAAGTAAAGCAACATAAATATTTCATGTGTCTTGTGAAAATAAACCCATGGAACTTTGAAGAAGCCAGTGTCAGTGTTTGGGATTATTTTGTTATTCATGGTAAGAACATCATAAAACTTCAAAGACCTCACACATATGTTGCTTGTGTAACACTTTTGAGAGGAAAAGGGTCTTTATCTAAAATAATCTCAACTTATTTATAATTTTTCCCCCGAATAAAGGAATTCATCATAGACGAAAGTATAGAATTGGCTTTGAAATAAATACTCCCATGAATAGTTTTCTTTCATTTATCCCTGTGAGGTCTGAGAGAGAAAAAATTTCTTTTTTTTTTTTTTTTTT
>NW_007260516.1:756341-761705 GCF_000164805.1 Carlito syrichta
CGCCGGCTCAGGCAATCCGCTCACCTCAGCCTCCCAAAGGCGCGGGATTACAGGCTGAGCCACCGAGCCCGGCTGAGAAAAAATTTCTTGCATAAATTTGATGCTTCATGTATACCTGATGGCAGGATAAAGTCTGAGAATATCTTGAAAATTCCAGAATGATGATGATGGTCATGATCATGGTAATAGCAATACTTAACCTTTTTTTGGCCCTGTGTGTCAGGCACTGTACCGAGCACTTTATGTGTTCTGTTTCCTCTAATTATTCCGACTTTCCTGTGAGGTAGTGTTATGGTCTGGGTAATGCTCAGCTGCTGTCCTTGATACCAGTGAATCAAAAGGACAGGGAACTGGTAGAAAGTTGATTTCTGAGTTCGAATCCAGGGAGCAGAGCCAGACCCAAGGTCTCCCTAAAATGGTTCTGCTCACCCTCCAGACTTTTACAGTTTACTTTTATAAGTCCAGAGTTGTTAGTACCTATATGTTAGAGTATTGTATAGAACTTGAGTTTCAGCTGCATTTTTTGGTCCAGACTTCCTGGTGTCAGGTATCAGCGGTATCTCATAGCTTTTATCATTAGGGCCCAGGAGAAGCGTTAATAAAGCTTGCCATAGAGGAGTTTACAAGGCCTAAGACATCATGCATTACACGAAATTTATACAAATCGCAAAGCTTATGATTACATTGATACAAACGTTATATAATTCACAAGGCTTACAATTACATTGATACTATATTATTCAAACATATAAACACTCAGAAAGAGGGAGTAAATGGAGATTTGCCTCTTTCAGTTGATGGGGCATAGCCTACCGGGAAGTCAAGGATCCCCTGAAGCTACTTACTGGGAGTGCATAGGAGATAAGGGGAAACACACCTTTATTAGCTTTCAAGAATATCATTCAGGAATGTACAGGAACGCTTGCTCCCTTGCCATGCCTTTCTCTAGGGGCTGTGACAATGTGGACAGACATTAGTGGGTCTCTGTATCATTCAGTCTTCATACCTCTGTTTTATGGATGAAGAATTAGATAGTAAGGCTAGGTAACCTACTTGACGTCTCAAAGCTAGTGAGTGGTTGATGTTACCTGGGAATAAAGCACAAACTTTAATTTGAGTTTTGCATTTTGGGCAGAGAAACCCGTGAGAGCATCTAGCGGGTTGGACCCACTTTAATTGAGCAACCACCTTTATTCACTTAAACAGTTGTAATATTGGCATTTGCTTTGTGTGCCTGTCCTCTCTCGTTGTGTCTGTATTAGTCTGTACACATTTTGGGAAGAAATCAGTCTTTTATTCCTTTGTAGCTAGCTGCACAGCCACTAAACTGTTTATGAATGACGTATACCTAAAAAGTCTTGACACTTAATAAAGTCTTTAAGGCTGGGCTCAGTGGCTCAGCCTGTAATCCCAGCTCTTTGGGAGGCTGAGGCAAGTGGATTACCTGAGCCTGCGGGTTCGAGACCAGCCCTACAATACTTGGCGAGACCTTGTCTCTACAATAAATAAAAAGTTAGCTGGGCATGGTAGCACGCACCTGTAGTTCCGGCTACTTGGAAGGGAAGGATCTCTGGAGCCCAGCAGGTCGCTGCTGGGGTGGTCGTGTGTGTGCCACTGCACTCTAGCCTGGGTGACAGAGTAAAACTCCAATTCAAAAATAAAATAAATAAATAAAGTCTTTAGTCTAGAAGAAGGTGGGGGAGGCTGTGGTTGGGCTCTTTGTAGCTTTACTACAAAGCAAAAGCTATAGGCTGTGTTCCTCTGATCAGCACTCCTCTTTCCAGAAACAGTAGGGTCTCTCTCTGTTTCAGCATTCCCACATCTTGACTTACATGTGACGAGTACAGTGAGATTTTCTGATTCACACTTTATACCTCAGGTACAAGAGAACCATTGCCAAAGTTGTCCTCGTTTGCTTAATGCACAGGGGAAGACAAAATAGAAAAAAAGACAAATTTTTAAAAAAGATGCAGAGACAATTTTCAGTGGGCTGATTTGAGTGAGCTGTCAAGATTCTCTATCAAACTAATTACAGGAGTTTAAAAAAGGATCACAAAAATTAGGACTGAGAGAACTTCCTGGCTCTCTTAAACAACTGCACGGTGTTCTGCTGTTCTTATTTAACCAGACATCTAGTAATGCACATTTAGGTGGTTTTCAGTCCTTTGTTGTAGCAAATGGTGTCAGAACAGCCTTGTTGCTTACACATGTAAATTCACAGGATAATGTTCTGGCAGTGGGCTTGTTGTGTTAGAAAATAGATGCACTGTCATATTTTCTTCTTTCTTTCCTCCCTTCCTTCCTCCTTCCCTCCCTCCCTCCCTTTCGTGTGTCTGTCTGTCTCTCTCTCTCAATAAATAGAGTTGGGTCTTGCTGTGTTACCCAGGCTGGTCTCAAATTCTTGGCCTCAAGCCATCCTCCCACCTCAAGCCTCCCAAAGTGCTGGGATTACAGGCATGAGCCACTACTCCTGGCCAGCACTATTTTCATAGACATTTCCAAATTACTTTCCAAAGAGGTCACAGCAGTTTCTGTTTCTGTCAAAAATGTATATGCATGCCTTAAACAGAAAAAGAATAATGCATGTGATAAGAGATATTATCAGAGTGATCAGAGTGCTAGGAAGCACAGGACAAGGAGCTTGAGGAAGCTGAGAAGATGTCATAGAAAAGTTGTAATTTAAGCGGGGTCCTGAATGCTGAATAAGAGTCAGCAGGGGAAAAAGTCATTTGGCTCAGGCAAAAATGCAATCACACATCCTCTTACATACATTTGTTGGGCTGCTTCTCTCAGAGAAGTCACAGAAACTTGCTGTGTGCACACAGAACTGTGAATCAGATATATATGTTTTAATTAAAGAGAAAGCCATTTAGCTAGTGAAACAGTTTGTGGAAAATAGTAGTGCACTACACAGAAGGCAAGGATTTAAATGTACACCTCTCAGCCCTTTACACAGATTGCTTATCTGTTTGTCAGAGTGTTAACAGTAGCTGTAGGTGTTTAGTTTACAGCCATGAGTTAAAGAGGCTTAGCAACTTCAAATCAATGAAATGACTGCCTGGTGTGACTGCTCTGGCCACCACCTTTTCATTCTTGCCAGTCATTTCCCACTTATGTCTGGGCATCTGTGGAACTTTTAGAAAGCCACGAGGCAAATTTCTCAGCTTACTCTTGGAGTAGAAGGTGCAGGATAGTTTTGTGATAGATTTGATTGGAATGGGATTTTAAAACTCTTTAGCATCCCTTATCATTTGATAAGCTATTTTATTTTATTTTAAAACTTTTTTTTTTGTTTAATTGGAGTCTCACTCTGTGGCCCAGGCTGGAGTGCAGTGGCACAGTCATAACTCACTGAAACCTAGACCTTCTTGGGTTCAAGTGCTCTTCCTGCTTCAGCCTCCTGAAAAGCTGGGACTGCAGGTATGCACCACCATGCCCGGCTAATTTTTTATTTTTTGTTTTTTGTAGGGACAAGTCTCTCTGTGTTGCCTAGGCTGTTCTTGAACTTCTGTGCTCAAGGAATTCTCCTGCCTCAGCCTCCCAAAGTGCTGGGTTTATAGGCATGAGCCACTGCCTGTAAAGGACCTGTCATTTGATGAGTCAGTACTCAGCTTTGTCTGACAGCAGCCTTGGGAGGACCCAGACTGCAGCCATTCTTACTGGTTTTTCAAGCAAGGAAACTGGCTTTGAAAACGTTGCAACAGAAACCATTTAGTATTCTGAATGGTGTGTCAAACTTAAAGCTGTTTTCAACTTTAATTTTCTGTTGGGGGAATAAATCATTCTTTTATTTCTCTGTGTTCAGGTCATCTGAACAGCTGCCCACTGGAACCTGGGCCTGCCTACAGCTGAAATATGAAGTGGGAGTCACTGCTGTGACTGCCCACTTCCTCTTTCAGGGAACCCCCTCCCTTAGACAGGGCTTCTGGTCCTTGCCTAATACCTTCCCACTCTTGAGGACCAGTTCTGTATCTAAATACTGGGACTCTAAAGGACTCCTAGGATATGATACTGGATTGGTAGAGGCTTTATTCTCCATAGTGGGTTCTTGCCTGTTTCCTGGTTCCCGGTAGATCCTGGGTCTTCCTGTTCTGGCAGGTTCTTGTTGACTGGCGCCTGGATACCTGCTGCTTTATCTGCCCTGAACCTGTGTCATTTGCTTGATTTTTTTTTTCCCCCTGCATAGACACATGCCCCGGATTGTTTGACTTGGCTAACAGTACCTGTGTCTTTCTGATGTTCTGTGATCCTAAGATTGGTCTGGGTCTCTGTCTGCTCTTGAAGAGGTTTCCCTCATGGGCTCCCTTCCTTCTTCAGATCTCACCTTTGGCAGACATGAATGGCATAGATAAGTTGTTGAGCTCTGTTCATGGCACCATAAAGTACCAAAACCATATACTCAGAGAGCCCAATAGCAGTGAGTCGCTCAGGACTGTCTGGTTTTCCTTATTGGCTTCAACTGGACTTGGTTTCCTCTTTGAATTCTGTAGGTCTCTGAGAACAGATTCACTGCTTCTCAGCCGATGAACAAATGCACCTGCAGCATTAAACCAATGATCAATTTCCTGTAATTTCCTTCCCCAAAGTAACTTACATTGAAATATAAGATAAGCCAAAAAGAAGATTCTGGAAATAAATTCCCTTTTTAAAAATGAACAATTCGGGGCTGGACTTGGTGGCTCAACCTGTAATCCCAGCACTTTGGGAGGCCAAGATGAGTGGACTGCCTAAGCCCTCAGGTTTGAGACCAGCCTGGGCAACTTGACGAGACCTCATCTCTACAGTAAATAAAAAATTAGCTGGGTGTGGTAGCATGCGCCTGTAGTTCTGACTACTTGCAAGGCTGAGGCTGAAGGATGGTCGGAACCCAGCGGGTGGAGCTGGGGTGGCTGTGAGCCTGCTGCACTCCAACCTGGGCGACAGAGTGAGACTCAAAAAAAAAAAAAAAGAACAATTCTTTAATGATGGGACTTTAGGCATGAAGACTGTCTTATATGGTGAATAACGTAGGACCAAGCTATGCATTGGAGGAGGAGGAGGCAGAGTATAGTTATGGAAACTAAACATTCACTTTGGGATGAACTTCTGGCCCCAATTTTTAAATTAACTTGCTAAGTGACCTTGGTGAGTCACTAGACCACTCTGGAGCTGTTTCTTCATCTCATGCTAAATCTGATTCTAAATCATCTTCGTTGCTTTAGAATAGCCTTTCAAACGATTTCTCAAATTTCTAACTAATGTCACCCCATGCTGCTTGTCCTGGACTCCTGGGTCTGTCTCCTTCCTCCCTCTCTCCTGTTCTCCCCTCCCCTCCCTCCCTCCCTCCCTTACCTCTCTCCCTCCCTTCCCTCTCTCCCTCCTTCC
>NW_007260516.1:761863-767687 GCF_000164805.1 Carlito syrichta
CTTTCATATCGTTGATTGTTAGTGTGCATCTGAGGCCATTTTCTGTTACCTCCTACCCAATTCCCAGCCACTCTTAATGCTTAGTGTCATGTGAATAGAAACATATGGAGGAGTTAAGCACTTCAAAAGCTTTTCATGAGTCCAGATTTCCATGAGAAACAGAGAGAGAGGGATAGAATGACGGTTAGGGAGGGGGCACAATGTATTAATAATTAGGTATGATCTGATTTCACTTAGACTCGGCTACATGGAGCAGAATTTTTTTTTTTCCAGCTGTCTAGCGAAAGAGAACACTGGGGTAGCCCTATAAAGATGTGTCTGGTCTGGGGCTCTGTATTCACAGATTCCAAGCCTGTTTTATTTTTTAAAGAAAATAACGTTTATAGTTTATATGGATTCTGATATAATGACAATTTTAAGGACACATTGTTAGTTATACTGATGAATTTGAATACTTTAGCATTCAAACAAAAATCATTCTATTCATAGTTAAAAATCATTATAGTGCTCAAGTGTTAATTTTCCACTAAGTGTCTTTAAAAACCAAAGGTCAAGAACTGCAATTTGTTAGGACAGATGGCAAAAGACAACCGGTTACTTTTGTATCTAGACAGTGGGTGTGGAAGGAGAGCAAATTCTTAGTGATTATTCTAGAAGCCTACAATTTAGATGACCACTGAATATTGGTGGTGAACCACTGCTCCAAAGAGCACTGACTTTTCCTTCTTCTGTCTCTCTAAGCAAAGGGCTTATTTTCACTGTCACCCCATCCACATCTTAAACAGCAAATAGTTGTACAGGCTCAAGGACTTGGGCGGGGACCAGGGACATTCCTAGAAGATTAAGGACAAATTCCATTGTCTTTAGCCCTTGCCTCCCTGTCTATGTCTCCTTGTTAATAGAAAGGTAAAATGGGTCGGGTGCAGTAGCTCAATCCTGTAATTCCAGCACTTTGGGAGGCAGAGGCGAGAGGATTGCCTGAGCCCACAGGTTCGAGATCAGCCTGGGCAACATGATGAGACCGCGTCTCTACAATAAATCCAAAAATTAGCCGGGCGATAGCACGCAACTGTAGTTCTGGCTACTTGGAAGGCTAAGGCAGAAGGAGTGCCTGAGCCCAGCAGGTCAACGCTGGGGTGACCGTGAACGTGCCTGCCACTGCACTCCAACCTGAGCGAAGGAGTGAAACTCCAACTTAAAAAAAAAAAAAAAATGAAAAGGTAAAATGATCTGGGTATCCGTCAATGAAAGATAGTTTTTAAAAAAAAAAAAAAAGTTTGTGAGCAATGTGCAGTCTTAGAGGTGGATATGGCCTTGGTCCTTGGTGTGGCTGAAGGTAAGAATATGACCCTCAGGGATGTTGTCACAACTCTCACCCCCATCCCCTAGGCCTTGAGAGAAAGGGGATTTCCACCAGAATGGTCCTGTAATTTACTCTAATTTAATTACAGCCCCAGAAAACCACAGCTTTTCATTTGGCTGTCCTTGTCATTCTCTGGGGAAATCCTAGAGGACTCCGTTCCCTTGGGCTCTTCTTGCTCCTCCCAGATAAGAGCTGGTTTGGGAAAATACCTTGACCTCTTCTTTGGGTTAAAATTCTCCCCCAGCTTTCTTGGGAGTCACATGGACTCATGGGTCTTCCCAGACCCTCCCCACTTCTGTAGCCCCTCCTTTTCACAAATAAGCTTCACTTTTAGGACCAGGCCACACTAGAGAAAGAACTCACTGCCTGGGCTGAGCCCTCAGCGAGATGCCAGGTCTGGCCCTGGTATGGAATGGAGTAGAAGTGGTGTGTCTGACATTCTCCAGCCACCAAGCAAGCCTCACCACTTTTGTGATAGGAATGTGGCCCTTGGAAACACAACACAAACCTTTTGAAGCAGCGCTGCTGTGACTTGAGAAGATGCAATTAGGGAAGCAATTACCTAAGACTTGTCTTAGTGAAAATATGATCTTGGAAGAAAGGAATGTTTAGGCACCTTGTTGGTTTCTTACAGATAGCCTCTTTGAACTTAACTTTCCTCTTTTTGTTTCCATTATAATTTGAGATAGAGACTTTTGTGGCGTCTCTTGTATGTGCTACATAAGAAAATTTGAATCCTTTTGTTGTCTGAACAGAGAGAGGCTCAGTTTTCAAAGGTATTGCCAATTCTTTGCTCTTCACTTTTTTCTCTTGTGGCTTTTTTTTTTTTTTGAGTAGGAGTCTCTGTCGCCCAGCCTGGAGTGCAGTGTCACACTCACAGTCACCGCAGTCTTGACCTGCTGGGCTCAGGCGATCCTTTTACCTCAGCCTTCCAAGTAGCTGGAACCACAGGCACAGGCCACCACACCTGGCTAATTTTTTGATTTATTGCAGAGACGAGGTCTCACCAAGTTGTCCAGTCTGGCCTCCAACCCCTGGGCTTAGGCAATCCTCTTTCCTCACCTCCCAAAGTGTTGGGATTACAGGTGTGAGCCACCGTGCCCAGCAACCTCTTGTGTTTTGTAGTCTTTCTCACGTGCCCAGAATTTGTATGTATTACTATACCAGAGTTCCAGTATTAACTGGAAATAGTGAAATTCCCTCAGCTACTAATTTGGCCCTCGTGTATCTATCAGGTCAGCTTTAATTGAGCTTCTGACTCAAGCTCAGTTCTGTCTCTAGTGATTCTCTTTTCTTTTACTTAAATACAGATATTTCCTTATCTCTGTATCAGGTTTGAAAGGCATTCTGCTATAAATAAAGGACACATTTTTATCATCATGTTGTTTTCCTAGGATGTATCTTTAAACAAGGCTAAGACTACAGCCATGTTTGTGTTTTTTGGGATTTTTTTAAAGTTCAAGTCTCACTCTGTGGCACACTCGTGGCCACCGCAGCCTCGACCTACTAGGCTTTGTTGATCCTTAGGCCTCAGCCTTCCAAGTAGCTGGAACGACAGACGCATGCCACCACACCCCGGCTAGTTTTTGTGATTTATTGTAGAGGTGAGCTTTTACCAAGTTGTCCAGGCTGGTCTAGAACCTGTGGGCTCAGGCAATCCTCTTGCCTTGGCCTCCCAAAATGCTGGGATTACAGGCTGAAACACCACCACACCCGGCCTGTTTTTGTTTTCTACTTTTTTTAAAAAAAATCAGAATCTTACTCTGTCTCCCAGGCTGGAGTGCAGTAGCATGCTCATGGCCACCACAGCCTCGACCTGCTGGGCTCAGACTATCCTTCTGCCTCAGCTTTCTGAGTAACTGGAACTACAGGTGCATACCTCCATGCCTGGCTAATTTTTTTATTTATTGTAGAGATGAGTCCCGCCAAGTTGCCCAGCGTGGTCTTGAACCCATGGGCTCAGGCAGTCCTCTCACCTCGGCCTCCCAAAGTGCTGGGATTATAGGCATGAGCCTGCTTTTTTTAAAGTTGGGGTTTTGCTATATTGCCCAGGCTGGTCTCAAATTCTTGGACTGAAGTGATCCTTCTGCCTCATCCTTTGAGTAGCTGAGATTACCTGGTTAAGGCCATTTTTAATATATTCTGAGACCATTTTATTGCTGCTAATAGTACCAGATAGTTAAACCTGAAAATTTTCCATTTGGTCTGTAAGCACTGGTTATACAAATTTGTATATTAAATGCTCTGGCCTGGTGTTTTTTCACACTGTGAATGACCCCATAGGTCATGAAATTAGTTGTAGTTAGCCACGATTAGCATCCTGAGAGAAAGAAAAAAATATATAATAAGAATAAAAATGTCAGCCAGGCTCGGTGGCTCAGCATGTAATTCCGTGCCTTTGGGAGGCCGAGGTGAGTGGATTGTCTGAGCCCGCGGGTTCGAGACCTGCCTGGGCAACTTGGCGAAACCTCACCTCTACAATAAATCAAAAATCAGCCGGGCGTGGTAGCGCACGCCTGTAGTTCTAGCTACTTGGAAGGCTGAGGCGGAAGGATCGCTGGAGCCCAGCAGGTCGAGGCTGTGGTGGCTGGGAGTGGCCACTGCACTCTAGTCTGGGCGACCGAGTGAGACTCCAACTCAAAAAAAAAAAAAGAATAAAAATGTCAGAGTGAATCACTCAAAGTAAGGATAAGAATTATGTATGTGTCCATCCTACTATGAAATATATGTCTTCCTGTGAGTCTCAAAAGAGTTTGAGAGAGTCCAGTGCAGTGGCCCACTCCTGTAATCTCAACACTTTGGGGAGCCAGATGTTTGAGGCCCGCCTAGGCAACATAGCAAGACCCTGTCTCTAAAACAAATTTTTGAAATTAGCCAGGTATGGTGGCTACGCACCTGTAATCCCAGCTACTTGGGAGGCTAAGGTGGAAGGATCCCTTGAGCCCAGGAGTTAGAAGTTATAGTGAGCTATGATGGCGCCACTGCACTCCAGCCTGGGTGACAGAGTAAGACCCTTTCTCAAAAAAAAAAAAATTATTATTATTTTTTTTGAGAAGCCTCTAGCATATGCTCATGTCCCCAGCCTAATCTCTGACTGTTTTCTACCCCTGGCTTTATGCAAGTTGATTTCCTGGACATTCCTGACTGCCAGCCCTGTATCTCTGTGTTCTTAATTCTGGGACTGCCCTGCTCTGCCCCTCTTTACGTGAGGAAACTACTCTTATCTCCAAAATCAAAGTCGAGATCCCCTCCCATGACAGTCTGCTCAGACCCTGAGACATTCCTCACTTTTGTGTTAGCTTACATGCCCCTGTGTTCCAGATTTGTGGATGTACTTGGCATTGCAGTTGCTTAACTCTCTACCAATTGTTTTTATGACCTCAATTGTTTTCTGAGGACAAAGGAGAACTCGTTAATAAATACTTCACTGATAAATAAAATGCAAGCAACTTTAAGTTATTCTGCAATAGAACATTAAAAGAGAACACATTTTCCTGGTTGTGTTCCTGTTCGTTGTAGGCAGTTGAGAAAATAAAGAAGAAAATAAATACGATTCATAGTCTTCTACTGCCCTAAGATAACTGTTAACATTTTAGTGTTGTTTCTTTTCAGTTTTTCTTCTATAGATATTTTTGTTTTACATAGCTGATTGATATATAATATTACTGCCAGCCTTTTTCACATTACAACAAAACATAAGTATATTCTCCAAAAGCTAATTTTGAAGGGCACAATAAATTCTTTTTTAAAAAAACTATTATGGGCTGGACTCAGTGGCTCAGCCTGTAATTCCAGCGCTTTGGGAGGCCGAGGTGAGTGGATTGCCTGAGCCTCTGGGTTTGAGACCCGCCTGGGCAACTTGACGAGACCTCATCTCTACAATAAATCAAAAAATTAGCCAGGCATGGTAGCACACGCCTGTAGTTCCAGCTACTTGGAAGGCTGAGGTTGAAGGATCGCCCCGGAGCCCAGCAGGTCAAGGCTGTGGTGGCTGGGAGCAGCCACTGTACTCCAGTCTGGGCGACAGAGTGAGACTCCAACTCAAAAAAAAAAAAATACTGATTACGGTAACCTATATGCCAACATGTGTATACATTTACATGTTCATGTGTTTCTTTTTGCTATGAGTAATTCTGTATCCATAGTCATAGATTTTTTAAATGACAATCTTGGGCTGGGCGTGGTGGCTCACGCCTATAATCCTAGCACTTTAGGAGGCTGAGGTGAGAGGATTGCCTTCAGCCCATGGTTTCGACACCAGCCTGGGCAACTTGGTGAGACCGCATCTCTCCAGTAAATCAAAAAATTAACTGGGCATAGTGGTGCATGTCTGTAGTTCCAGCTACTTGGAAGGCTGAGGCAGAAGGATTGCTTGAACCCAGCGGTTGAGGCTGCAGTGGTTGTGAGTGTGCCACTGCACTCCAGCCTGGGTGACAGAGTGAGACTCCGACTCAAAAAAAA
>NW_007260516.1:767741-768582 GCF_000164805.1 Carlito syrichta
TTTTTGAGCTGGAGTCTCACTCTGTCGCCCAGGCTGGAATGCAGTGGCACACTCATGGTCACCACAGCCTCAACCTGGCTGGGCTCAGTCGATCCTTCTTCCAAGTAGCTGTATCTACAGCCATGTGCCACCATGCCTGGTTAATTTTTTGATTTATTGTAGAAACGAGTTCTTGCCAAGTTGCCCAGGCTGGTCTCGAACCGATGAGCTCAGGCAGTCCTCTCACCTTGGCCTCTCAAAGTGCTGGGATTATAGGTGTGAGCCACCATGTAGCCCACATTTAATTCTTTAGTAGCCACTAAGGTGGCTGATGCTGTGCTTTGTTTGCTTAACAAAAGCATTAGAATAGTTCTTGCTGGGATATTGTATGTAAGTGATAAATTTCCTAATACACAGGACTAGGATTTTGATAATGCTGTCTTGCCAATGAGGACAAATACAAGGAATAAGCCCCACCATAATGTAAAAAGGTGTAATAGGCCAGGCGTGGTGGTTCATGACTGTTATTCCAGCACTTTGGAAGGCCAAGACAAGAGGAGTGTTTGAGCCCAGGAGTTTAACACCAACCTAGGCAATTTAGCGAGACCTCATCTCTACAAAAAATTAAAACAATTAGCTAGATGTGGTGGTGCACGACTGTAATCCCAGCTACTTGAAGGACTGAGGCAGAAGGATCACTTGAGCCCAGGAGATTAGGCTACTGTGATCCGTGATCAGGCTGCTGTGAGCTGTGATCATGCCACTGTACTTTGGCCTGGGTGACAACTTTATTTATTTATTTAAAAGATGTGGGGTACAATTCAGGGTTAGGTATACAAATGTTCATTATGCAGGTACCCTT
>NW_007260516.1:768924-812562 GCF_000164805.1 Carlito syrichta
TTTTTTTTTTTTTTTATAGTCAGGGAATCTCTGTTGCCCAGGCTGGAGTGCAGTGGCATGCTCATGGCTACCACAGCCTCAACCTACTGGGCTCAGGTGATCCTTCTGCCTCAGCGTGTACCACCATGCCTGGCTAATTTTTCTTGATTTATTGTAGAGAGGAGGGCTCACCAAATTGCTCAGGCTGGTCTCGAAACCCTGGGCTCAGGAAGTCCTCTCGCCTTGGCTTCCCAAAGTGCTGGGCTTACAGGCGTGAACACCACTCCTGGCCCATAGCTAACATTTATGAGCACATACAACACATCAGGAATGCCTGAAACTGCACTCAATATTTCATGTATATCAACTTGTTTAGTGTAATTGTAGTCCCTGGGTGCTGGCATTAAAAGCTCAGATCTCTCCAGGCGGTGTTCAGCGTACTCAGAACACCGGCTTTAGAACCAGATGCCCTGAGTTTAAGCCTCTTTGTTGCCCATTTCCTACCCAGGTGGATCTGTCCTGGTCTCTTTGTTGCCACTCCCTACCCAGGTGAATCTGTACCCTCTCTAACCTCAATTTCCCCAGCTGTAAAATAGGATGAATAAAGTATTTATGTCACAAGATTGTTTTGAAGATTAAGTTAGTGTTTTGCATGGTGTCTGGCCCCATAATAAATGGCCTGTAACTGTGAGCTTAGGAGGGTAATTTAGTTTTGGATTAAAGAGGTTAGTGTCAAAGAAATTTCTCTGGGTGCGATCGCTCACACCTGTAATCCCAGCACTTTGGGAGGCAGAGGTGAGAGGATTGTCTGAGTCCAGGGGTTCGAGATCAGCCTGGGCAACCTAGCGAGACCTTGTCTCTACAATAAAAAATTAGTCAGGCATGGTGACACTTGCCTGTGGTTCCAGCTACTTGGAAGGCTGAGGCAGGTAGAGCCTGCGGTGGCTGTGAGCATGCCACTGCACTCCAGCTTGTCAACAGAGTAAGACTCCAACTCAAAAAAAAAAACAAAACAAAAAAAGAATTTTCTGTCTTCAATTATATATATGGAATAATTTACCCAACCCATTGTATGGGAGGAGGCCATGACCCGGATGGGTTTTGGGGTCAATGAGAGTTGGATTTGGAGCTATAGTTCTTCATGCTGTGGCATCATGCTTCTTTTGTTTGACTTGTTATGTACAGGAAAAGGGGACCTCAGGATAGGGGTTAGCAAACATTATCTGCAAAAGACCAGATAGTAAATATTTGGGGCTGTGTGGGCCACTTATGGTCTCTGTTGAAACTTCTCAACTCTCCCATTGTTTAATGTGAGACCAGCCACAGACAATAAGCAAATGAATGACTGTGTTCCAATAAAATTTCATTCACAGACATGACAGTTTGAATTTCAAATCATCTTCATGTGTCATGAAACATTATTTTTCTTTTTATTTTTCTCCCATCTGTTTAAAAATGTAAAACCACCTGTAATCCCAGCACTTTAGAAGGCTGTGGCAGGAGGATCCCAGGGGTTTGAGACCAGCCTGGGCAACATAGCAAGACTTCATCTCTACAAAAAACCAAAAAGTTGGCCGGATGTGGTGGCATGTGCCTATAGTCTCAGCTACTAGGGAGGCTGAGGTGGGAGGATTTTTGAGCTCAGGATGTCAAGACTGTGGTGAGCCATGAACATGCCACTATATACCAGCCTGGGATAGAGTAAGACCCCAACTCAAAACAAAACAAAAACATAAAACCATTCTTATCTCAGAAGTCATACAAAAACAGGCATTGCCATCGTGGGTCAGTCCTTGGACTGATTTTGCCTTTTGCAGAAGGTGGCATGACCAGGGTGGCCTTTTTTTTTTTGACTTCCCAAGAACTGAAATAAAGAGTTTTCTTTCATTGTTTCGGGGTGGGAGGGCTCTCCTTAAACTGTCTTTGAAAGCCGTTTGTCCTGGAATAAAAGGTTTTTAGGAACTGTTGCTCCCTTTCTGATTTTTACCCAGTCAGGACATAGTTGACAAAGAGCTTGTCATTTGATATTTTAAACCCGGCTCTTTGGGATTTTTATGTGATACAGTGGAGTAAAAATAAAATTAACTGATAGGTATGATCCCTCAAAATATAAAATAACCAAGTTTGCTAAAAGGCACTGAAAAATAAAGGAAAAAATGGATTAGAAAGGCACACTGTTAATAAACAGAACCCTCTTGTCAGAAAACACACTGGCTACTGTTTTTAAGAGTTGGCCATTCCTGCAGCTGAAATCAAGACACGTTTTAAATTCTTTAAGTGTTTTTGGGGGGATTGGATAGGGGGAGTGGCAGGGAAGAGGGGAAATGAAAGCCATGTTCATAGACTTTTCTTTTAGCTGTATTCTTTAAAGGTGTATGTGCAAATAGAATCAAATTTGATTTAATTAGTCGAAGAATATAAAGGTGAGAGAAGAATCATATTCATTGCATCAGAAACTCTTGAGTATTGCTATGCTCACAATATGATTTTCTTTCCAACGATTGTAGCCTTTTTATTTTGAAGAGTAGTGGGTTTTGTGAAATGACACCAATAGAGATCTGGGCCAAGAAGCCTGTTCTGAGCTAATCACCTCCTTTATGGATGTTGGAATCCACCAGGCCCAGGGGAGCCCCAGTCAACCCGACAGAGCACAGCTGTTTTCTATCACCCCAGAAATCAAAAAAACGATGGCCTTGGCTCTTGGATACCATCACATGGACTCCTGTTTTGTTTTTGAGCAGAAAACATCCTGTTCCATCATGTATATTTTAATTGAATAATTTAAATATGCCTAGTAGAATTAACATTATACTTTTACTTACCCTGAGGATAGCAGTGACATGTTTTTTTAAAATACCCACAGGATATAAATTAGAAGATTATTACTTCCTAGATGCTTTTAGACAAATGTAAGAAAAATATGTATGTAGTAAATTCTTATTTTCCATGATTCTTGATCTAATAATTCTCCACCTCTTCTTTCTTTTTGAGATCGCTAAGATTGGTTGCAATTATCAGGTTTTGAGGGAGATGGGAAAATACTGTTTTTTATACATGCATGAACTTCTGAAATTCACAAAGTAGGCAAATATTACTTATATAGAGTAACAAACTTACTCTTTTTAGGGTCCTATAGCAAATCCATAATTTAATTAGACAGTCTAGTAGAGCAGTGACTTCCAAACTTGTTAGACCTTGATTTTCAATGAGACATGTATTTTTCTTAATGATCCAGTACATGAAAATGTATATACACGCAGGACCATAGGCGTACACAGAAGTTCACCTTAGCCTTAAATTTCTTCCAAAATCTGCCATTCAGTTTTGGCTGACTGGTCAAAGAGTAGAATAGCTAATTCAGTGCTATTTGTGGCACACTAAGACTTCTACTTGAGCAAGGACTATAGATTGCAGGGTAATCATTATGTTGTGGTCCTAGTAATGCTCGACTGTACCCCTTGATACCAGTAAACCAAAGGGGCAGGGAACTAATAGAAAGAAGTTTATTTCTGAGTTCGAATCCAGGGAACAGAGCCAGACTCAAGGTCTTTCAAAATGGTTCTACTCTCCCTCCAGGCTTTTACAGTTCACTTTTATAGTCCAGATTTGTTAGTAACTATTGTTAGTACCTATACATTAGCCACGTGACCAGCAGACCATTGTATAGAACTCGAGTTTCAGCCCCACTTATTGACATAAAAGTGACATTTTTGGGACTATATTTCCTGGTGCCAGGTATCAGAGATATCTCATAGCTTTTATCAGTAGGGCCAGCAGAAGCTTTTTAATCAAGCTTGCTGTAGAGTAAGGGGCCTAAGGCTTCGTGTATTACACAAAAGTTATACAAATCACAAAGCTTATGATTACGTTGATACAAACGTTATATAATTCACAAGGCTTATGATTACATTAATATTATCTTATTCAAACCTGTAACCACTCAGAAAAGGGAGTAAAAGGATATTTACATCTTTCAGTTGATGGGGCACAGGCTACAGGGAAATCAAGGATCCCCTGAAGCTACTTACCGGCAGTGCATAGGAGATGAGGGGAAACACACTTTTTATTAGCGCTCAGGAATATTGTTCAGGAATATACAGGGGCGCTTGCAACCTTGTCATACCCTTCTCTAGGGACTGTGACAATATGGACAGACATTAAAGGGCCTTTGTATCATTTATGCCTGATCGTTGTAGCACCACTAGTAATGCAGATAATCATGCCATATGCAATTATTGTTACCTTAATATTCACTTTGAAAAACAGGTAAAGGACAAAATTATGAACCTTGCAGCAACTCGGATGGACTTAGAGTCCATAATACTCAGTGATCTATCACAGAAACAAAGAACTGAGTACCACATGTTCTCACTCATAAGTAGACCCTGAACAATTATCATAATACTATAAGAAAGGGATTGGCAGTAGTGGGAAAATACAGGGGATGGGGAGTGAACACTTTATCCATAAGGGTACCTGACCTCAAACCAGGTGAAGTGGGGACCAGCGTGAGGCCCAAACTTTACCTGTACAACAACCATTTGTATACCCTGAATTGTACCCCGTATCTTTAAAATAAAAATTAAAAAGAAAAAAAAAACAGATAAGTACTCTGAATGTAATTTTTTTGGAATGTGTGCCTCATACATTGTGCTGTATATATTGAAATTCCGTTGAAAATATAATGCATATTGGAAAAATAAACGTATTGATTGTGAGACTGTGAATTGTAAGTACAAAAATTATTAAAGAGTAAAAACTATAGGTCTAGATTGGTAATTAATGTTATGAGAGTGTGATTACTAATAATCTTGGTGAAGCTACTGTATTTTTTGTGGGACTACCTTCAGTGAAATTGCATCACCATCATTAAGAAAATCTTCGCCTGGGACAGTGACTCATGCCTATAATCCCAGCACTTTGGGAGGCAGAGGCAAGAGGATTGCCTAAACTCATGAGTTGAGGCCAACCTGAGCAGCATGGCGAGACCTCGTCTCTACAATAAATTTAAAAAAAATTAGCTGGACTTGGTGGCACGTGCCTGTAATTCCAACTACTTGGAAGGCTGAGGCGTAAGGATCACCTGAGCCCAGCAGTTCAAGGCTGTGGTGGCCATGAACAGCATGCCACTGCACTACTCCAGCCTGGGTGACAGAGTGAGACTCTGACTCAAAAAAGGAAAAAAAAATCTTCAAGCTCAAAAGATGGAGAGGAGATAAGTCTTGACCTCAGTCAGTTGCTATTAAGGAGGAAGGATAGTTTACTTATGTGCTGGCCCTATCACTGCAGTCAGTAGCTACACTAGCAGAGCTACTGCGGAAATGTCTTGCATTTCCACAGACCTCATTTTAGAGAGAGCATCTGGTTTTATAAAAGTCCCATTAGGCTGCAGTTACTAGTGCCAAGAGATTATGGTTCCTACCCTTTCATACAAAACTTTAATAATGAGTCTACTGGAATTATTTATTTATTATTATTTTTGAGTTGGGGTCTCACTCTGTCATCCAGGCTGGAGTGCAGTGGCACAGTCACAGCTCACCACAGCTTCGACCTCCTGGGCTCAGGCAGTCCTTCTGCCTCAGCCTTCCAGGTGGCTGGGACTACAGGCCACCACCACGCCCAGCTCATTTATTAAATTTTTTACAGAGATGAGGTTTTGCTATGTTGCCTAGGCTGATTTCAAACTCCAGGGCTCCAGCAGTCCTTCTGCCTCTGCCTCCCAAAGTGTTGGGGTTACAGGTGTGAACTACCATACCTGGCCTAAGTTGGAATTTTAATAAGATTGTAATCATAACTAATTTTTTGTATAAACTTTCATATTTATTTATTTATTAATATAATTTATTTAAAAGTAAGAGAGAGAGGAGATTCACCTCCCCAAGGTAGGGGAGGCACCAAAGCCAGGAAGCATGGCGACAGCCATATCTCAAAGAGCACATGGCCACACCACAGTCAAGCAAGGCAGTGGCTTCATATTTATTTTTGTATCCCAGTATTTCATTCTGTGAAGGCCACAGTTGGTTTTGGCAAATATTGATTTTAACACTTTAATACTATTGGCCGGGCTCAGTGGCTCAGCCTGTAATCCCAGTACTTTGGGAGGCCGAGGCAAGTGGTTTGCCTGAGCCCACGGGTTTGAGACCAGCCTGGGCAACATGGTGAGACCTCGTCTCTTCAATAAATCATAAAATTAGCTGGGCGTGGTAGCGCACACCTGTAGTTCTGGCTACTTGGAAGACTGAGGCGGAAGGGTCGCCGGAGCCCAGCATGTCAACACTGGGGTGACCGTGAACATGCCACACTGCACTCCAGCCTGGACGATGGAGTGAGAAACTCCAACTCAAAAAAAAAAAAAAAAACCAAAAACTTACCTATTTGGCGTTAGGCCAAAAATGTCCACTTATTAAGATTCTTAAATAATATTTATCCACCTACCTGTCCATTTCCAATGAAGCAAAAATTTCACAAAGCCTTAAGTACTTCTGTTATATTCAGTGTACTCTGTTCTTTTCTGTCACATTTAATTTTTTTTTTTTTTTTTTTGAGTAGGAGTCTCACTCACTCAGGCTTGAGTGCAGTGGCATACTCATGGCCACCACAGCCTCGACCTCTGAGCTCAGGCGATCCTTCTGCCTCAGCCTTCCAAGCAGCTAGAACTACAGGTGTGTGCTACCATACCTGGCTAATTTTCTTTTTTTAATGTAGAGACGCGGTCTCACCATGTTGCCCAGGCTGATTTTGAATCTGTGGGCTCAGGCAATCCTCTTGCCTCGGTCTCCCAAAGTGCTAGGATTACAGATTTGAGCCACTGCACCCGGCCTTCATTTAATTTTTAAAAAAACAATTTAATTAGTTTCTCAGTCTACTAGTAGTTCATGACCTGAAGTTTAAAAATGTTGAGACTCACTGTATTCTGAAGTAGTGAGACAGTTGGTGCGGGGCTATTTTTATGTGGAGTATTTCAGCTCTACAAAAGATGCTGGAGAGGGTTTTCTAGTTATGTTCCTTTCCATATAATGTAATTAGAACCTCAAAGGCTTGTTAAGATTTGTGAAAGATGAATTCATGCTACTGCCGAACAGTTTTCCATAGTGACTATACTAGTTTACATTCCCACTGGCAGGTTTTGAAAACCCCAGTTGTCCTATATTTTTGTTAACACTTAGCATTGTCAGTATTTTTTTAAATCAATAGTCTATTTTTTAAAGCAGTTTTAGGTTCACAGTCAAATTGAGTGAAAGATACAGACATTCCCATCTCCTCCCTCCCTCCTTATATGTGTAGACCACCCCTCCATCCCCATTATCGATATCCTCCACCGGAATGGTACTTTTGTTAGAATTGACCACGAGTACACTCACGGCCACCCCAGCATCGACCTGCTGGGTTCTGGCAATCCTTCCGCCTCAGCCTTCCAAGTAGCTGGAACTACAGACACTTGCTACCATGCCCAGTTTATTTTTGATTTTTTTGTAGAGACGAGGTCTCGCCAAGTTGCCCAGGCTGGTCTCGAAACCACGGGCTCGGGCAATCCACTTGCCTCGGCCTCCCAAAGTGCTGGGTTTACAGACTGAGCCACCAAGCCTGGCCTTTTCTTTTTTTGAGTTGGAGTCTCACTCAGTCACCCAGGCTGGAGTGCAGTGACACGCTCATGGCCACTACAGCCTCGATGATACTTCTGCGTCAGCCTTCCTGTAGCCAGGACAGAACTACAGGCATGCGCTGCCACGCCCAGCTAATTTTCTGATTTATTGTAGAAATGAGGTTTTATGAAATTGCCCAGGCTGTTCTCGAACTCGTGGACTCACAATCCTCTTACCTCAACCTCCCAAAGTGCTGGGATTATAGGCTTGAGCCACTGTGCCTTGATTTTCTTCCTGTGAATTTGGATAGGTGTGTAATGACATGTGTCCACTATTAGAATATCATAGAGTAGTTTCACTGCCCTAAACATCCTCTATGCTCTGTCTGTTCATTCCTTCCTCCCCTGGGCCCTTGGCCCCTGACAACACACTCACTGACCTTTTTACTGTCTCCTTAGATTTGCCTTTTCCAGAATGTTGTACAGTTGTAATCATACACTATGTAGCCTTTTCAGATGGACTTCTTTCACTTAGTAATATGCACTTAAGGTTTCTGCGTGCCTTTTTATGGCTTGATGGCTCATTTATTTTTAGTACTAAATAATATTCTGTTGTCTGAATATACCACAGTTTATTTATCCCATTGTCAGTATTTTTCATTTTAGCAATCAATATTGGGTTTGTAGTCATTGTTATACCATTTTAAATGAAGCCCATCTAATTTTCAGCATTCTTAAGGAGAATGTAGATGAAATAGAAGGTAAATGAAATAGACCATCTATTACAGATAACTAAGGTCTGGTATTTGGAATAGTTATTCCTCTTGCTGTTTATTGTACATCTGTCCCTTTTAATGCTGCCTGAGTGGCTTTTTCTAGAAGCTTCTCCTCTACTTCTTCACCAACAGAGAATAAAATAGGTTAGAATTCCATGTTCAGATCTGTGGGCCCCAAATCCTTCTAAGTGCTGTTTCGCTGTTTCAGTGCTTCAGAGGTACAACTGATTCTGTTTGCATAGCTCAGAAGCAGAATTTTTTCTTCCCTTTTTCTGTAAAAGACGTTGTTCAGAGTCCCTCCCTCTACTTTAGCTGTGACTCACTCGCCAAGGACAAGGATTCATTTATTGAAGTCTGGGGTCTGCCCAACCCCAGAGGAAAATACAGGGTTTGGTTAGTGAATAGAAGGTTCACCCTTCTCTTTAGGGGCAGGGTGGGGTTGGAGAGCTGACAAGGTGAGGAGTCCATGAAGTCAGAGCCAGCAGATGCCTGCTGTGATGGGAATTTGCTTATCTTGCTGCTCTAAGGAGACCAGCCCTGTTCATAATGCTGACCACATAGTGGTTCATGGGAGATTCCCCTAAAGCAGACAAAAGATTCTCTTAAGTCTGCCTGAATCTGGGTGAATTCCAGAGTGATTTCAGGTCATGCTTTCTCTGATTGTTACAAGTAATTAGACTTTGATAAGAAAATGATCAAATTTGAGGGAGATTGAAGAAGGTATCAAATTTAACCTCTTTGCATATACAAGAACGTGTAGATTTGAAATTGATCAGTGCTTGCCCTTGATCTATTAATATATTTACTGTTTTTTTTTAAAAGAATGTTTGCAAAGAAGATGTAGAAGCACAGAGTATCCTGATTTCCTCCTCTCAATACTCTATAAACTTATAGACCTACAGAACATTGCTCAAAGTTGAATTAAGTATAATGTAAACATGATTGGTGGATCAAGTATTATTGATTATTGTTCTTTTGAGAGACTTCAGGGTCGTTAAACTGTAATCATGAAAGTTACCTGTGCTTTTTTATGCTTTTAAAAAATATTCTAGGGCTATTTCTATTGCCTTCTTTCATTTCTACAGTTTGAAAATGGAATAAATTAAGGCCCAGAACTTTTATAATGTAGGGATTAAAAGGGATCCACAAAAGGCTAATGTCTCAACCCTAAGTAGTACAAAGGATTGTGTATGTGAAAGGGTTTTCTTTTCTTCAGTTGGAGTCTCACTTTGTCGCCCAGGCTGGAGTGATGCAGTCACCTCAGCCTCAACCTACTGGGCTTGGGTAATCCTTCTGCCTCAGCCCTCCAGGTAGCTGTAACTACAGGCGTGTGGTACCATGTCCGGTTAATTTTTTGATTTATTGTAGAGACGAGGTCTCACCAAGTTGCCCTGGCTGGTCTTGAACCCTTAGGCTCAGGCAGTCCTCTTGCCTTGGCCTCCCAAAGTGCAGGATCACAGGTGTGAACCACCATGCCTACCCGGCCTGAAAGTGTTTTTCACAACAGAGAGAATGCTCTTTAGCATAACAGCCTGGGGAGTTGCCTGCTGTTCAGTGTTTCGTATAAATCAAAATGCAAGTAAATCTCTCATTTCCTTTCAGTGTGAACATTTTAAGTAAGACAGTCACAGAAGATACTATTATAAAAATCAATGATTTACTTACACGCCATGTATTTGTTTTCAGGTTCTTTAATTTTTGTTGAATTTAACCCAAGCCTGTTTAGTTGGCTTTGGATCTTGTTTCCAAAATTAGCCATAACATATCTCATTGCAGCCCTCTCTCAAAGGAACAAGAAAGTTCTATCATAATTGATTTTGGTCACAAGTGGACTGCTTCCTTGTGTAACTTCTCTTTGGAAAGTTCGGAGTAATCAAGGTAACTAATCTCCCCTCTCAGAGAGACGATCAAGTCAGCAGAAAATACTGTATTTCTCCCGGCAGCTCCTCCTTCCGCTTGGTATTTTCTTTCTCCAGTCTGTGTGGGTGTGGGTAAAAAGCAAGCTCCAAACACAAAAAAATTTTCCCTTTTGTGTGTGCCTGTTAATCTCCCTCTAGTAGAGCAGGAGACATGTGGCACTGGAAGTCTGACGGTAAAACTAGTGTTTTCTTGTAGACACACTAAGTAACGGGGGATCTGAGCTGTTCTTCTCTGTTAAGATGTTAATGATTCCTCTCCCCACCCCAAATCACACTCTATAGTTTTCATTATATGATTATAACAGTAATATGTGCTCAGTGCAATGAGTGTAAACAGTAAATGTATAGCAGAATGTGATGGGCCCCCGTGTGTGCTTTCATTCAAGAGTGAGTGTGTGTGTGTGTGTGTGTGTGTGTGTGTGTGTGTGTGTGTGTGTGTGCATGCGTTGTTAACATAAACAGGATAGTACTTGACTTACTGCTCTATTATCTTTCTTGGTAGACTCATTTCCACGTCAGTGTCTGTGGCTCTGTCTGTAGCATTCTTTTTTTATTAAGTAAAAATTACATTTATTTATTTATTTTTAGTTGGAGTCTCAATCTGTCACCCAGGCTGGAGTGCAGTGACACACTCCTGGCCACCGCACCCTCGACTGCTGGGCCCAGGCAATCCTTCTGCCTCAGCCTTCCAAGTAGCTGGAACCACAGGTGTGCGCCACCATGCCCGGCTAATTTTTTAGGTTGCCCAGGCTGGTCTCGAACCCTTCTTCTTGCCTCCTTCTCCCAAAATGCTGGGATTATAGGTGTGAGCCCGCACCCGGCTCTATTCATTTCTTTATTCATCCATTCTTCATTTATTCAGCAAATTATTATTCAGTGCTTCCTATGTACCAGGCACTTATATATCTCATTCATAGAACAACAAAAAAAACCCTGTCTTCTTAATGCTTATAGTCTATCAGCAAAAGGCTTTTGAATGCTCATATTCTATAAATGTCTGCGAATATATAAGTTGTGTGTGATTATTTTATGCTGTAATGGTATAAAATATGTTGAAACAGTAATGGAAAAAAATAAGATGAAATGTAAATAATGTCTTAAGTAGTCCTGCATCCCACCTTGGAGGCCACTGCTCTAAATGATGTGCTTGTTCTAGATGGTTCTGTAAAGCTTCCTCTGGCACTGAAACCAAACTATCACCTTTTAAATAGATAGTCCTTCTGTTTTTATGTTTCTTCTAAGTCTGTCATAAAAACATATGACAGATTTTTTGGCTGTCTGTAGACTTTTTCCTATATTGTTGAGCTTGTTTGTTCTTTTACATATAGTCAGGCTTGTGTATCCATGAGTTCAAGCAACTGTGGATCAGAACTATTCAGGAAAAAAAAACAATTAAAAATAATAATACAACAATAAAAACAACACAAATAAATACAGTATACAACTATTTATATCAGATTTACATTGTATTAGGTATTATAAGTAACCTAGAGATGATTTCAAGTATATAGGAGGATGTGTGTATGTGCAAATACTACCCCATTTTATATAAAGGGACTTGGGTATCTACGGATTTTGGTATCTAGAGAGGTCCTAAAACCTATCCCCCTCGGATACTGAGGGATGACCATACTCATTTAGCAGACATTTATTAGGTTTATACTATGTGCCAGTTAGTGCTGGGAAATTGAACAAGTTAGATGAGACAGGCCAGCAAATCAGTGATTATAATCAGAATATTATGAAAATGTAGCATATGGGCCAGGCGCGGTGGCTCACGCCTATAATCCCAGCACTTTAGGAGGCTGAGGTGAGAGGATTGCCTGAGTTTGCGGGTTCGAGACCAGCCTGGGCAACTTGGTGAGACCTCATCTATACAATAAATCAAAAAATTAGCCGGGCGTGGTGGCTCGTACCTGTAGTTCCAGCTACTTGGAAGGCTGAGGTGGAAGGACCATCTGAACCCAGCAGGTCAAGGCTGCAGTGGCCGGGAGCCTGGGTGACAGAGTAAGACTCCAACTCAAAAAAAAAAAAGAAAGAAAGAAAATGTAGAGTATAAAGAGAGAAAATATTTGATAGAATGGAGGACAATTCTCATGAATGTGACCTTACTGCTTGGTTGTTACACCTTCTTCTCTGTTTTGGAACTTAAGAGAGTTACAGATTTCTCCAACAAGTCCTTTTTTACTCCCTCCATGGTATTTGCTTTTCTTCTAGAAAATATTTTTAAAAAATTTTTTTTTGAGTCAGTGTCTTACTCTGTCTCCCAGGCTGGAATACAGTGGCACGCTCACGGCCACTGCAGCCTCAACCTGCTGGACTCAGGAGATCCTTCTGCCTCAGCCTTCCAAATAGCTGGAACTACAGGTGTGTGCCACCACACCCAGCTAATTTTTCTTGATTTATTATAGAAATGAGGTCTTGCCAAGTTACCCAGGCTGGTCTTGAACTCCTGGGCTCGGGTAGTCCTCTCACCTCGGCCTCTCAAAGTGCTGGGATTATAGGCATGAGCCACTGTGCCCAGCCAAAAATATAAAGTTCTAACGCATTGATTTAAGAATATTAAACCTGTATGGATTGTCACATTAAGTATTTTTTTAAGATTCTTACCTTTATATTTTTAAACTTAGATCTTGCATAGGACAGAACCTAAGTACAAATAATGGTATAACTTCTGTTGTTAGCAAGAAGCAAAGTCATCTCCCAAAGATATGTGTTCATTCTTGTATTAACAATAATTTTTAAAATTATTATTTTTTGAGTCAGAGTCTTACTCTGTTACCCAGGCTGGAGTGCAGTGGCATGATCCAGCTCATTGTAGCCTTGACCTCCAGGGCTCAGGTCATCCTCCTGCCTCAGCCTCCCAAGTAGCTGGGACTACAGGTGTGTGTCACCATGCCTGACTTTTTGGCGGGGGAGCGGGCAGGGATGATATGTTGCTTTGTTGACTAGGCTGGTCTTGAACTCCTGAACTCAAACAGTTCTCTCATCTTGGCCTCCCAAAGTGCTGAGATTATAGGCGAGAACCATTGCACCTAGCCTACTTTTTAATTAAAAAAAAATTTTTTTTTTAATAGAGACAGGGTCTGTCTCACTATGTTGTCCAGGCTGGTCTTGAGCTTCTAGATTCAAGTGATTCTCCCACCTCTGCCTCGTGAGTAACTGGGAGTAGCTAGTAACTTAATATTTAAAAACTGTCTCCTATGTGGAAAGGGCACTTACTTCTAGAATAACTTCCTCACATGGACTTTTTTTGTATTGAGAAACTTTATTCGGTGTTTTTATAACAACAGCAACTGCTACTGCTGCTGCTACTTGTATAATTATATATGTATTCACATTAATATATATAAAATAATACATATTTTTAAATTTAATTGTTTAATTGAAAAATAATGATTGTACATATTCATGGGGTATATAGTGATATTTTGATTCATACGATGTATAGTGATCAGATCAAGACAATTAGCATAGCCATCTCAAACCTTTATCATTTTCTTTTGTTGGGAAATTCATTATTTTCCTCTTAGCTCTTTGAGACTATATAATACATTATTGTTAACTACAGTCATCCAAGTGATAGAGAGCACTAGAACCTATTCCTTCTATCTGGCCGTAACTTTGTATCCTTTAACAAATGTCTCCTCATCTCCCCTTCCCCCTAGCCATCCCAGCCTTTGGGATCCTCTGTTCTACTTAATCACGTGACTTTTAATTAGGGGATTCTGAAGGATATAATAGAGAATGCCATTGAGAGCAAATTCAGAAATGAAAGAATTGATCAAATGTTTTTTTCTCCTTTTTTTAGGGCAAGTTAAAGTCTTCAGAGCTCTGTATACGTTTGAACCCAGAACTGTAAGTATTCAGCTTTTAAATTTTAAATTGATGTAGAAACCTAAGGTGATTCCATTTGAACACTGCCTCCCGCCTAAGTGGTCCACCTTATCTTTGATGGATCTCAGTAGGTAGTTCTCAGGAATGACCTTGGGTCACTTCCCGCTGTGTCAGAGGTATGCAAGCTGATCCCTCAGGTTGATCTGTATGTTCTCCAAGTCTTGTAATCATCTTTTATTGCTTCTCTCCATGTGGTGACGCCACCTGCTTTCAAACCCTGATGTTTCTAGAACCCACCAAGAATACACCTTTAAAGGTGAAGTGCAAGCAGCACCTGAACACTCCCTGAGCATCAGGGAGCACAGCATGGCTTAGAAAGTCATGAACAAGCTAGAGGGTGGTAGGAGACGAGTTCAAAGAGTAGGGGTGGAGAGGGAGGGCAGATCACGTAGGGCCTGTGGATCTCATTTGGATTTTGCACTGGGTAAGACTGGAAGGGATTGGAGGGTTTGAGTACAAGATTGAATAGAAAGTGAAGTTTTAGAAGAATCACTCTGACTGAGGTGTGGAAAGCCATCTGTGAGATCGGAGGGTTTTGATGCAGAAAGGATTAGACAGTGAAACTGGGTGTCCACCCGGTTAGGAGGCAAAGGAGAGAAACCAAGAAGGGAACCCTCTCTGATTTATCTCTCTTATATCCTGGAGACCGGAGCCATCGCTCTGTGGGCAGACAGCTTGCTGCCAGTGTCATCTGGCTTTGCCCTGGACCTGCTGTCCCCAGAGTCACAGGGAACTCAGAAGACAGCACAGAACAAATGGTGCTGAGCATTGACTCACTGCCATCAGGCCAGGACTTGCCTTCAAATCCCAAGTCTGTCATTTACTCACTGTGTGACTCTCCCTGACTGTGGCCATTGGTTCCTCCTTTGAAAGTGGGAATAATATTCATCATTCCACAGTAGAAACCTGCTATGAGCATGTGTGGGGTGGACATTGAAGGCCCACCACGAAATAGAACCAGCATGGGGTTGTGCATTTTCAGACTGTTCTTTTTTTTTGAGTCGGAGGCCCACTCTGTTGCCCAGGCTAGAGTGCAGTGGCACGTTCACAGCCACCACAGCCTCTGCATGCTGGGCTCAGGTGATCTTTCTGCCTCAGCCTTCTAAATAGTTGGAACCACAGGCGCGCACCACCATGCCCAGCTAATTTTTTGATTTATTGTAGCGATGAGATCTCACCACATTGTTCAGGCCAGTCTTGAACCCCTGGGCTCAGGAAGTCCTCTTGCCTCTCCCTCCCAGAGTGCTGGGATTATAGGCATGAGCCACTGTGCCCGGTCTGCAGTCATATTCTGAAGTACAGATGCTTCTCAACTTAAGAGTTTACATCTTGATAAACCTATCATAAGATGAAAATGTCATTAGTCAAAATGCATTTACTACCCCAATAAACCCATTGTAAAGTCAAAAATTATTAAGTTGAACAATCGTATGTCAGGGACCACTCTGGACTGGGGGTTAGGACTCCAACATCAGAGTTTTGTGAGAGACACAAAAGGCCACAACAGTAGGGAAGTGTGAGTCCCAGAAGTCGTCTTCCAGCCCTGTCACGGGGAGGGCTGTCACTCTATTCCTCTGATTGTCCTAATTGTCAGTTGTGTCCTGGTTGGATGTCCCCTAAGAAGGATAAGTGTGGGGGAGGGCAGGTGGTCGTCAGCTGCCCTCCTGGGCCACTCAGTGACTAAACGGTCTGTTACCTTCTGGACTCTAGAATGGGGTTTGTATTTACTTTGCTTTGAGACTTGGGGTGACTCCTGGCTCTTCTTCTCCCAGTCTCCTTAGTTAACACCGTCTTTTTCCTTTCCCACTGACCTCTTCCTCTCCCTTTGGTTCCTCATGACCTGCCTTTTCTCACTTCTGGCCTGCAGACTCGAGCTTCTCTGCCTCCTCTGTATACTCTGAGAGATAGATGTCCCTAAAATGTAGGGTGACGGCTAGGCTCCATGACTCAGCCTGTGATCCCAACACTTTGGGAGGCCGAGGCGAGTGGACTGCCTGAGCCTGTGGGTTCGAGACTAGCCTATGCAACTTGGTGAGACCTTGTCTCTATAATATATCAAAAAATTAGCCGGGCAGGGTAGTGCATGCTTATAGTTCTGGCTACTTAGAAGGCTGAGGCGAAAGGATCGCTGGAGCCCAGCAGGTCAACACTCACTGGGGTGCCTGTGAGTGTGCGTGCCACTGCACTCCAGCCTGTGTGACAGAATGAGACTCCAACTAAAAAGAAAAATGTGGGGTGGCTTCTACCGCCTGCTTCACTACCTGCATTTGGCTAGAGATATAGTCCTCTGTCATCCAGCCCCCAGGCCAGCCCTGCTGTGCTCTTCTCCCTCTCTTTCTTGGCCCATCTGGACTAGAGTTGACACAGTGATCTCTCAACTCTCTCTGGCCCTGTGGCATTGCCCCTTCTAAGCTCTCTACTTCTTCTGTAAAGACTTCTCTGACCACTCTGGCTCGGATGGGATGCCTCTCCCACCTCTGAACTACACTTGGTATGTCAGTCCTGCTCACTGGAACAGTATCTGGGGAAGCAGAACAGCACAGGGTCAGAGCCTGCATCAGGCTCTAGGACCTGCTCTGCCTTTTGAATAGCTGTGTGACTTTGAAGAAATCACTGAACCTCTCTGTCACAGTGTTTTCATCTGTAAATTGATAAGGTAATAATCTCATAGGGTTTTAGTGAGAATTAAGTTAGATTAATTGTGTAAAGCTGCTATTACTACTAAAGAGTAATTGTTACTATTGGTAGTGGTTGCCATATTAAGATACTTAACAAATAGTTGTGATTGGTAGTGTCTGCTCCAGGATAGAGTGTCTCAGGTATTTTAATTTTTTTTTGGTTATTATTGAATGTACAGGAGAAAATACACATTAAATTTATTAGATTTTGCAAAATAGTCTATATTTAAAAAAAATTTTTTTTTGAGTTGGAGTGTTACTCTTTCACCCAGGCTGGAGTGCAGTGGCATGCTCCCAGCCACTGCCGCCTCGACCTGCTGGGCTCAGGCGATCCTTCCGCCTCAGCCTTCCAAGTAGCTGGAATTACAGGAGTGTACCACCATGCCTGGCTAATTTTTTGATTTATTGTAGAGAAGAGGTCTCACCAAGTTGCCTGGGCTGGTCTCAAACCCATGGACTCAGGCAGTCCTCTCACCTAAGCCTCCCAAAGTGCTGGCATTATAGGCGTGAGCCACCACGCCTGACCTTATATTTTTAATAACCACAATCCAAGGATCTCAAGTAATGTATGTAATGATCACCCCAAACCTGTTGCCTCCATGCTACTCTCTACCTCCTCTCAATCCAGGTATGAAGAGATAATATCTGGCAGAGCAGGGATCCTGTAACTCCCATAGGCCTTCCTGACTGCTTAAGTGACCATGCTTTACCTGCTACTAAATTTTGAATACATTCCAGAACAAAGTTAGTCTTATATTCTTTTTCTTTTTTTTTTTCAAAAGTAATATATTTAAGATAGTCTTATAGTGAAAAATAGAAATTCTCGCCCAGCCAAGCAGCCACTACGTGCAGCTTTTCCAGCTGATTCTTTTGGTATTTACTTTCATATTTCTTTTTTCTTTTTTTTTTTGAGTTGGAGTCTCACTCTGTCACCCAGACTGGAGTACAGTGGCTGCTCCTGGCCACTGCAGCCTCCACCTGCAGGGCTCCGGCGATCCTTCCGCCTCAGCCTTCCAATTAGCTGGAACTACAGGCGCGCGCTACCATGCCTGGCTAATTTTTTTTTATTTATTGTAGAGATGAGGTCTCGCCAAGTTGCCCAGGCAGGTCTCGAACCCGTGGGTTCAGGCAATCCACTCACCTCAACCTCCCAAAGCGCGGGATTATAGGCTGAGCCACCGAGCCCGGCTTGCTTTCATATTTCTACATGCTGTGCACACATTGTCATCTCTAAATGTATCGCCTTTAGCACTTACCTACTGGTGTCCTGTTTTTTTTTTTTCTTTGAGTTGGAGTCTCACTCAGTCGCCCCTGCTGGGGTGTAGCAGCATGCTCATGGCTATCCCAGCTAGACTGCTGGCCTCAGGCGATCCTTCTGCCTCAGCCTTCCAAGTAGCTGGAACTATAGGCACGCGCTACCACGCCTGGCTAATTTTTTTCATTTATTGTAGCGATGAGGTCTTGCCAAATTGCCCAGGCTGTTCTTGAACCCATGGGCCCAGGCATTCCCCTCACCTCGGCCTCCCAAAGTGCTGGGATTACAGGCTTGAGCCACTGTGCCTGAGCCACTGTGCCTGGCCTGGTCTTTTTTTTTTTTTTTTTTTTTTCCTGAATTGGGATCTCAGTCACCCATACTAGAGTACAGTGGCTTGATCATAGCTTACTGCAACCTCTACCTCCTGGGCTCAAGCAGTCCTCCCGCCTCAGCCTCCTGAGTAGCTGGTACCACCACACCCTGCTAATTTTTTGATTTATTTGTAGAGATTAAGTCTTGCTATGTTGCCCAGGCTGATCTTGAACTCCTGAGCTCAAGCAGTCTTCCCGCCTTGGCCTCCCAAAATGGTGAGATTACAGACATGAGCCAACACATCTGGCCAGTCTTATGTTCTCTTTCTGAATGAGAATTTCAGTTGGACAATACTGGAAGCTCAGTTTGATCTTTCTCCCCAGTGACCAGTAGCCATCTTCTGTGGAGTGATATCTATATCCTAGCACATCTAAAAGTGACCTGGCCTCCTTAAAGACATTGGGACAAGGCAAAATTGAAAGGCTAGCAGGACTCTGAGGAACATTGCTGATATGTGCAGCAACCCAGGGAAGCCTGTATCCACTTTTTTGCTACTGATTCACCCTTGGAAGATGGGGACAGCAGTGTTCAACCCCCGTCTTGGTGATCCACTGAACAGGTAGAACACTAGAGAGCTTGTGGCTCCTGGTTCTCCCTGCCAACCCATTCTTATCTGTCTTGCTTAAACGGCAAGGTAATCTTGGCACCACCCAGCCCTGTTTGGTTCTTTTTTCTCCCCCAACCACTGATCCAATAAAGTGTCACACAGAGACCTGGCTGGACTGGATAGACCAGTGTAAAGGCACGCTGATGGAGAGAGAACAGGATTTTCTGTGTGCTGGAGGTGTGTTGATTTCTGAAGGGAAGCCAGCAGTACCCTGCTCTGTCATGTAAAATTTGCTGGGCTACACTAGGTTTATGGTACCATGTGCAGAGGAAGGAGCTCTAGAAAAAAGAATCCAACAGCCGAAGTAGGAGCCCAGCCCTGCAACTCACTCTGTGATTTGTAGCAAATTCTTTAACTTCTCTGAGCCTGGTTGTGAAATAGAGATTATACCCATGACCCAGCCCTGCCTAGGGGGTTGTAAGGACCAAATGAGGTCAAGTATGCTTTGTAAGGAAAAGATGCCACTGTGGGTTTTGTTTTACTGTATTACTGATTTTGTTGTTATACATTATGGCGTAGTGAGGATGGGGAGCAATAGATATTTTCCAAGGCCACCAGCTTTTAACTTGGTTATTATACTCTGGTGCTCACTATATGGTTATAGTTATGTGTGATGCTTGTGTAGAGAGAAAGCAGAGGTGGTGCTTAAAAGCTGAGACTGTAATCTGTGATAGTTCAAGTCCCCGCCCCACCATGTACTTGCTCTCTGGCCTTGGACAAGTTTTTCATCTGTAATGTGGCAATATGAATAGCACCCACTCCATAGTATTATTGATAGTTTAAAAGAGTTACTATTTGTTGACTGGGCGTGGTGGCTCACTCCTGTAATCCCAGTACTTTGGAAGATGGAGGCGAGAGGATTGCCTGAGTCCAAAGGTTCAAGACCAGCCTGGGCAACTTGACGAGACCTCGTCTCTACAAAAATCAAAAAATTAGCCGGGCATAGTGGCATGCACCTGTAGTTCCAGATACGTGGGAGGCTGAGACAGAAGGATCGCCTGAGACCAGCAGGTCAAGACTGCGGTGTGCAAAAGTATGCCACTGCACTCGAGCCTGGGTGACAGAGTGAGACTCTGACTCAAAAAGTAAAAAAGGAAAAAGAAAAATATTTGTAAGTGTCCAGACCAGTGCCTGGTACATTATAAATATTATGAAGTGTTAAATAAAAACACCCATGGAGCAAGTTGCCATTGGCCATTGCCAGGTCATTGTGGCCATTGCCTTGCTAAGCTATAGTGTGGCCATGTACTCTTTAAGCTATGGTCAGGCCATGTTTTCTTAATCTTTGGCCTCTTAGCCTACCTTGGAGAGTTGAATCTCCTCTTTTTTTCTCTCTCTTTCTCATTTACTTTCTAAATAAACCTTATTTTCAAAAAAAATAACACTGTTGAGGCTGGGCATGGTGGCTCATATCTGTAGTCCCAGCAGTTTAAGGGGCTGAGATGGGAGGATCGCTTGAGCCCAGAAGTTCAAGGCTGCAGTGAGCTATGATTGCACAATTGCACTCCAGCCTGTGTGACAGAGCAAGACCACATCTCAAAAAAAAAAAAAAAAAATCTAACCATTGCCTTGCTAGACTCTGGTGTGGCCATGTGCTCTTTGAGCTTTGAGCTATGGCTGTCACCATGCTTCCTGGCTTTGGCCCCCTCCCCAACCTTGGGGAGGTGAATCTTCTCTCTCCTTTCTATTTCACTCTCTAATTTACTTTTACATAAACTATATATATATATTTTTTAATCTGTAGAATTTGTTTTTTCTTATTATTTTGGGTCCCCAGGTTAACACGTCTGAAAATTTTCAAAAGTATATCACAGTTTTGTAAACTATTCATAAAATACATATTTGCATAAGCCAACATAATTAATGCCTTCAGAATTATGTGTTACCAAGGACATATGGAATGGGAATGGAATATAAGTCTGTACTTACCACTGTAACATCCCAGTGGACAACAGCTTACTTGTTCTGATACCTCGTGGTTCTTCAAGGAGAGAGGAAAGGAGGAATGTGGTTAAAAACCAAAGAACATGCTAGAAATAGAAAATGCTTACTTCACTGAATCACTATTTTCCCATTTTTGTTCCCCGAATATGATGCCAGGGATTTAAAACTGATCCTCATCGAACAATTTACATCAAGCGTTCTGCTTGTGGTTTCTTAATGGAAAATGTGAATAAGTAGGTAAAATCTGTTTTTAAAATCATGAAATTACCTTGTCTGTCTTGCCACCAACAATCTGAATAATTGGATAAACTACCTACTTAGCTGGGTTAGGAAAAAGTACCCCTTAGTTTCTTTGGGAAAGGATATTTTACAGGTAGTAGTAGCATTGTGTATCTGGGAGCTATGGATGAAAAGAGATTAAACTATCCCCTGTAATTTCTCAGGATGAAAAAATAATGAGACCTTTTTTTACCTGACTGAAATCGACTGCCTGTTGTTGCCTCAGTTGAAAAACAAGTCTGACCTAATGGGTGGCTTGTGGCGGACACCACGGTTGAACAGCAGCCATTAATTTAAAAACCGAAGCAGCACTGAGAAGTATTGAAACGACTGTACTTTGTGGCATTTTCCAAATGATGCCCTTTACCAAACCACAAAAGACAGGAATTACTTAACAGACATTATGAGTTTTAACTTTTTGGGCTTTATTACATTTTAAAAACCGAGATAAAAGTCATATAAAATTAGCCATTTTAAAGTGAACAGTTCAGTGGCGATTAATGCATTCGCAATTCACTACCTTTGTCTAGTTTCATATTTTCAACTCCCAAAATAAAACCCTGTACCCAGGTCAGGCGCAGTGGCTAACGCCTGTAATCCCAGCACTTTGGGAGAGGCGACCAAGGTGAGAGGATTGCCTGAGCGCACGAGTTCAAGACCAACCTGGGCAACATGACGAGACCTCATCTCTACAATAAATCAAAAAATTAGCCAGGCATGGTGGCGCGTGCCTGTAGTTCCAGCTACTTGGAAGGCTGAGGTGGAAGGAACACCTGAACCCAGCAGGTCGAGGTTATGGTGGCCATGAGTGTGTACCACTGCACTCCAGCCTGGGCAACAGAGTGAAAGACTCCAACTCAAAAAAAAAAAAAAAAAAAACCAATAAAAAAAACCCTATATTGTTTAAACAATTATTCCCTATTCCCTCTGACTTATTTTATAAGAAAGACTAAGCACTAGGATTTTGTGTATTTGTGCTTTTTTTTTTTAACGCGATTTAGTACTTTTTTATAATATGTCTTTTTGTTTCAAGGATGAGTGATTTTATTAATGTGGAAATTTAGGGAGATTTTATTGTACGATTTTACAAGGAGACTAAAACTGCAGGGAAAGATCATTCCCACTTCTCTAGAAACACTGATTGAGGAGGATTCATGTAAGATGCAACCAGATGGGATTAGCTTTTGTAGACGTACCCAGTGAGAATAGCTCAGGACAGCTCTAGGATGGGACAGATCTCTTCATGGCATTGAAGTCTTTCAGAACTCCGGGAAATGAAGTCCCTCCAGGAGAATGCTGCAGTTCACATATCCTATTTTCCTTATACCATTCTGCTTCTCTCATTCTCCCCTCCCAAAACTTAGTGCCAGCTAAAGAAGAAATAGTCAAATTAGAATTGCCAGTAAAGGCCAACCTTACCATTAGGGGGAATGGCCACTGTATCCAGCTGGGATTTATGGTGGGAAATGAGTCCCCTTTCTGACCTCTCTAAAAGCGATCCAATTTGTAGCAAGGAACTAAAGGAAATAATTTGTTTTCCTAATCATTTTCTATATCCATCACATCTTGGTAGCAAAATTAGTCATTGATCTTAAGAATGTCTTGGAGACAGATTTGAGAAAACCTTAGAAGTCCTTAACTTATTTTCTCCTAAATTCAGATACCAAAAATAAAAAATGAACTTATCTCAAATGAAATTAAAATGTATATCATTAGGTCTAGTGGGTTTTAATAATTTTACTTATGCTATATACAAGTCTAGTCTCTGTAAATCAAAGTACAAACGCAGCAAATGCAGGAAGTTGCCTTTTAAAGGACTTTAATCATTTTGGGGTATCATTAATCATTATATTCTAATTTTTATGTTAGAATGCATAATACATCTAAATATGTAGTATGATTGCTTAAAGTATATTATGGCTTATATAGTCTTCATTTAGATTCAGGAAGCAATAGTTATAATAAGAATATAGATCAGTTACTGAGAGGAGGAAGACAAATGGGAAATTGAATAGATGAGATAATTTGTTTAACTAGCATAATTTTTATGAAATGGTAAATTATAATCAGAAATATCAAAGCCTTTATTGGAAAGGTATTTTCCCCACCAAAATTGTGAAAGTAATACATGCTCATGATAGGAAATTTGGAGAATCTTCTGTGTATATTTCATGCATAATTGTGATTGTGTCCTGTGTGAGATTTTGTACTTTACCTCTTATTTTCAATATGATGGCGTTAACATTTCCCAGTATCTGAAATTTGCTTTCAGTTGGCATCATCCTACTTATAATGTCATGGTTCATATTATATACTGATTGGAAAAGGATACTTAAAATGTCTGTTTTTATTCAGAGTTCATAGGACATTTGGTTGGTACAGACAAGAACACATAGGGCCTGTGTAATTAGCCAGTCTCTTAAGCTGCTTGTGGTCTCTGGACTGGCTGAGTTACTACTTCATGTTTTTGAGCTCCTTAGCCTTATTAAGGGTTGACTTATCCATTAATTATTTTCATATATGAAATGTTCATTCTCTCTGAACATGAACACCTAGGATAGTGGTTTTCTTAAAATAATCAAGTAGCAGATGTTGATACCGAAAGTGTTTAAGGATTGAGGCCTTGTTTAAATGAGAACCAAACTTCTGGTTGTTTTTTATGGTTTTAATTCTAAATGTTTATCCTTTTATGAAAAATATACCTATCACCTTTTGGGATTTTTACAACAAAAGAGTTTTATTAGTATTATATTTTGATATAAAAATGTCTTGTTGTGGAAGAATATAAGATGAGTGTGGAGAGAATCTTTGTTATATATGTAATTCTTTGAAATTCATCCTGGCAAAAACTCAGCTTTCTGTTTATTTATTAATTTATCAATAATGGATTATGTGCTGATCTGACTATACAAAAACCACATTGTCTGTAAGGATACTTTAGGATTTGGAGTCTGCATATATAAGGAAATAATTATATTCTAATTCTTGAACAATTACACGAAGTCAAACTTTTTTTTTCCTTTTAGCCAGATGAATTGTACTTTGAGGAAGGTGATATTATCTACATTACTGACATGGTAAGTCCAGATAACATTTTGTAATACTACATATGAACCAAAGATATATAAAACTGTTTTATGTAGCCATAATATTGTAAACTGTATAAATGTGTATGTATGTAAATGTGTATGTACATTTTGGCACAATTTATAGCAGTATAAAGTTAAAAGCCCTTTTGTCCATCAGTAAGAAAATAGTTGAATAAGCTTTGATCTGTCGACAAATAAAATATTGTGCAGTTAAATTGGCCAGGCACAGTGGCTCACACCTATAATCCCAGCACTTTGGAAGGCCAAAGCAAGAGAATTGCCTGAGTCCAGGGTTTCAAGACCAGCCTGGGCAAATTGGCAAGACCTTATCTCTACAATAAATCAAAAAGCCAGGTGTGGTAGCGCTTGTCTGTAGTTCCAGCTACTCGGAAGGTTGAGGCGGAAGAATCGCCTGAACCCAGAGGGTTGAGGCTGTGGTGGCTGTGATTATGCCTCTGCACTCCAGCCTGGATGACAGAGTAAGCCTCTGACTTAAAAAACAACAACAACAACAAAAAACCTCAGTAATTTGACTGTACATTCCTAGTTTAATTTATATATGAAGGACAAAAGAACTGCCAAAACAAAGAAACAAACAAAATTGTTTTAAGTCATGATCTTATTGGGTAAGTGTTTGTATTGCTAATTCTGAGATTGCTGCATATGTACTGTGGTCTAGAGCAAATGAGTCATTAGATCGGTGATGTGACAACCGGGATTTTCAGCATGGGAAAAAGGATACACTGATGTAAAATCAGTAACATTAAGTAAAACCTCTGTAGTCCTTCATTTGAATCGGAAGGATCGTGTTGTATTTTATTTAAAATAAAACAAAAGTGTCTCCTGCTCTATTCTTTGAAAGGGCTTAGAAAAATGACCAACCATTAATGATATGTTATTTCCCACTAAAAGGAAAAGGCTCCTTTGAGAAATGGCTGGTACCTGGTCTGGACAGCAGAGGTACAAGTTAAAAAACATTTATTATTAAAAAACAAGGAAGCTCTCAAAGACTGCTATGGTTTTTTGTTTGTTTTTTGAGCTGGGATTTCACTCTGTCACCCAGGTTGGAGGGCAGTGGCAAGATCACAACTTACCATAGCCTCGACCTTCTGGACTCAGGTGATCCTTCCATCTTAGCCTCCTGAGTAGCTGGGAATATAGGCTTGCGCCACCATGCCTAGCTAATTTTTTTATTTTTGTAGAGATGGGATCTCACCGTGTTGCCTAGGCTGGTCTCAAACTCCTTGCCTCAACCTCCCAAAGTGCTGGGATTACAGGCTTGGGCCACTGCGCCTGACTGGAAAGTTTATCTTTAAAGAGATATTTTAGTTATTTACATGAAGAAGGAATGATAGAATTAGAATGTCGTCATTTTGCAGCCACTATGAAATAATGGGTTCAGACAGTGTTTATCAATGGTTGCTAACATTACAAAAAGAATTCCACTAGACATTGTGTTTCCCAGTAGAATAACCTGGGAAATAGCCTTGCTAAAAAAAAAAATTGAAGCTGAATCTAGTTAAGCCTCTAGAACTAATGGCCAATTTATAGGCAGTACAGGGAACAGAAGAATGTGTTTAATGACAACATAGAGATACAGTAGGCAAAATCCAAAGTGTTTGAAATCATACAAGACAAACAAACTGGTTTCAACAAATATAATGTAAGAGGCAAAAAAAGAATGGAGGGAGAACTTACAAATTAAAAGAGACTTAAGAGGCAAATCAATCAGTTATATTGTTTGGCCTTTATATGGATCCCACACTATGGAGCAATTGGGAAATATACATAGTATTGACCTAGATGTTTGATGATATTAAGGAATTAGTGTTGGGGAAAAATGTTAAGCTGTGATAATGGTATTGCCATTGAAAAAGTCCTTATCTTTCAGAGATACATGCTGAGGTACAATGTTATTCATTCTACTTTTGTCTGGATTTGAATTTTTCTGTCATAAAAAGTTACCCCTAAAATGGTAGAATAAACATGTCTTTAGAACCCTCCCCTCAAAAAAGTATCTTGAAACTAAGAGAAATTGAACTCTGATTTAAAATTTTATAACTGGTCTAAGTTAATACAGTTTTTTTTCTCTATTTCATATTATCTCTGATTTATTTGGCTGTGGATTCTCTATGATGAAGTATATTCAATTTGTTGCAGGCAGATGCACGTATATTTGTAATTTAATGGTAGGTGAAATGAACCTCCACAGCTAGGGTGTGAGTAAGGTTGATCAGTGTGGATGGGACTGATGGACATTTTGTGGAACAGGTATACCCTATGAACCAAATAGATTCAACAATGATTGAAGGCAAACTGGATTTGATACCGCTTAATTTAACTCTTCTTTCACCAGAGTGATACCAATTGGTGGAAAGGCACTTCTAAAGGCAGGACTGGACTAATTCCAAGCAACTATGGTAAGTGTTGCCCTAGTGCCTTGACTTTGTTCATTTTTAGCTATGCTTTGTTCACTTTCATTTGTTTGGTTCTTGAGGCCTTTTTGCTTGCCGTGTGACTAAGAAAGCAACAGAGTCATTGCTAGTTGAGGATATTTTCCACCCCATAAGCCTCTTGTTAATAAAATAGCCATGAGCACCAGATGTGCTTGCACCTGACTCCTTGGCTTAAGAGAATGCATCGTACCATTCTTGAAAGAAACCAGGGTTTCAAAGGAAACGCTTATGGTTTTATTCAACTCTTTTTTTTTTTCCTTTGTTTTATTATTATGATTATTATAAAGATGTGGGGTACAATTCAGGGTTAGGTATACAAACATTGATTATGCAGGTGCTCTTGTTGATGAGGTATGCCTCTCCAGCCCCTAGCAGTTTCCCTCAACTGCCAATCCCACACCCGCCCCGACTGTTTCCCACTATTGCCAATCTCTTTCTTATAGTATTATAATTGTTCAAGGTCTGCTTGTGAGTGAGAACATATGGTACTCTGTTCTTTGTTTCGGTGATAGACCACTGAGTATGATTGACTCTAAATCCGTCCAAGTTGCTGCGAGGTCCATATGTTTGTCCTTCTTTATGGCTACATAATATTCCATTGTGTATACATGCCACATTTTTTTTATCCAGTCCACCTTCAGTAAGCAACATGGTTGGTTCCATGTTTTTGCTGTTGTGATTGTTCAACTCTTAAAACCATTTTTTTAATGCTATTAAACTAAATCTCACAGATCGTTTCTTAAACTAGCCATTTATTTTATGATAAAGTAACTGGCCATGTAAATTCATGTTTGGGGCAGCAACGTTCATTAAATGCTTATCGAGGCACTTTCAGAAGCTTGAGCAATGAGACCTGGCTCCAGCCTTGAAGATGCTTCTCACTAGAAGAGGGACAAAACAGATAAATATACTTGTGTAGATATCAGCAGAGTAAGGTAAAAAAGCACTGGATTGGTAAACAAGGGCCCTGGACTTCAATCCTTTTCTTTCCACTTGCTAGTAAAAGGGCTCCCTGGTTAAGACACTTAACCGTTACCTCTGAGATTCAGTTTTCTCATCTGCATAATGAAAGGGTTTGATTTAGATCACATCTAAGATTCCTTTTGACTTTAGCATTAGATGAATCCTTAGACCAAGAGGGCTCTCAGGCACAAATTCCAAACACTAGAGAGAAGGTTCTTCAAGGAAGGTACTTCGAGGCTCCTGGGAGATGTGGAGAGTGAGGGCTTAGGCCTGGGACCCAGCACAGAGGCCTCGCTTTCCCTGGTTGAAGGGTGTTACTGTTCTTTGCCAAAAGACTTCAAAGATGTCTACACTTCTCGAAGCATTTGAAATCCCCAATATACCCTTATAGTGCACTGCGTTTCCAGCATTGGTCATCAACACTGTGGGTGGAAGATCTGCCTCTACTGCTTTGAATCCCTGATAACCCAGGGAGTGTCTTGTTATAGACCAATAATGGCGGGAGGGGGAGGGTCTAAAGTTTGTTTGAACAAACATCTTCCCTTGGGCACTTCTACTGATTCTAGGACAATGGTGAACTTACCTTCCTTAGAGGTAGGTAAATATGATTATTGTCCTTTCTGAATACAGGAAGCAAAATATTTCCCCACACTCAAGAAAGTCAGTTATCTTCACAAACTTCCAAAGTAGGGAGCTTTACTGAATGCAAAAATGAACATCAGATGTTTTCTTTTGCATTTTTGTGACTCTGTTGGTTTGCTAAATACTTCATTAAACTCATGTATGCTTTTAATTCAGGTATGCAGATCTGCTTGATTTTTGTTTATGCTTCCGGTTCATTGTGTGTGTGCGTCTTTTGTTTTGTTTTATTTTGGCTTATACTTCAGTTGGTTGCTGTGTTATGCCTTACTGCTTGATTGGTTTTATGTAACATACAGTTTGGCTTCTTTTACAGCAAGAACTATCTGTTTGATTTTCCGTTGTTGTTGTTTTTTTAACCTACATTAAGTAAGGGAGTCTGTGTTGTCCAAGGCCCGGCACTCTTGATGCTTGGGGGACCATGGTGAGTGAGTGGTGCCAGTGAATCATTTGGGTGACATTTCAACATTGGGTTTGTGCTTCTTATTTTCAATATAGTGGCTGAGCAGGCAGAATCCATTGATAATCCATTGCATGAAGCAGCAAAAAGAGGTAGGTATGATTCTTTTTGATGACTATAAGCAGTACAGTAAAATGTACAGATTTTATTTACATAGTTTGATGAGTTTTGACAAATGCATACACTTATGTAATAACTAACATCCAAATCAAGTTCTAGAACAGGCATGTCCAATCCGCAACCCGTGGGCTGCGTGTGGCTCAGGACAGCTAGTAATGCAGGCCCACAAAATCTTTTAACGTTATGTGTTTTTTAGCATTTATTTTCTTCATGGTGCCATGCAAAGTTTTACTCTTAAAATTCACAGTCACGCCTTATTTGTGACATTGCTTTTTGGCAGTACATGTTTGTTTTCAATTATGAAGCACATGAAGAACAAAATTTGAACAAACATTTCTGACAAGCACCTTGAGAACTAAGAATTGTGACCATTTCCATTGAACTAGACATTGATAGATTATTTTTACAAAAGCAAGGTCAAACTTCCCACTATATATTTTTCTCATTTTTCTAAACTTTATATTTTTCTAACATTTATATTTTTCTCATTTTTCTAAACTTTACAGTAAAAAATATATTAAAAAAGAAGTCTTATTATGTATATGTACCAACCATATTATGTAATTTCTGTGTGGCCCAAGGCAGTTCCTCTTGAGTCAGTGTGGTCCAGGAAAGCCAAAAGGTTGGACACCCCTGCTCTAGAACATTTCTGTAGTCCCAGAAACTTCCCTGTGCGCCTTTCCAGTTAAATATTTGCATTCCCTAGAGACAGTCTCTGGTCTGACTTCTGTCACCCTAGAGAAGTGGGGCTTTAATTTTGAAATGTCAGTCAAACAAATACTTCTTTTTTTTTTTTTTGAGTTGGAGTCTCACTCTGCCACCTAGGCTAGAGTGCTGCGCAGCATGCTCATGGCCACCACAACCTTGACCTATTGGGCTCAGGTGATCCTTCCGCCTCAGCCTTCCAAGTAGCTGGAACCACAGGCGTATGCCACCACGCCCAGCTAATTTTTTGATTTATTGTAGAGAAGAGGTCTCACCATGTTGCCCAGACTGGTCTCGAACCCATGGGCTCAGGCAGTCCTCTTGCCTCTGCCTCCCGTGGGGCTGGGATTACAGGCATGAGCCACCGCACCTGCTCCAACAAACACTTCTGAGTACTTTCCCTACCCCAGCTCAGTGGTGGAAAGAGGCAAGTGGAAAGACATGGTCTGTGACTTCCAAAACTCAAAGTCTGGCAGAGGAGAGATATGTGTAACAGATCATTAAAAAGTAGTGTGCTAAGTACAGCAACTGAAATGTGTTTCAGTTAAACAGGCTGGAGAGGCCAGAGTGAGTAACTGGAGGGCAGGAGAGTGGCGGCATCTGGGGGTACAGCATTTAGGAGAGTGATGATGTGGTGAGGGTTTGGCTGGAGACAGAATGAGCAACAGGGATGAGTCTGGGAAAGAGGCATGGCCAAAGATGGGCCTTGTCTTGGGCTTTCTCCCGTAAATCAGTAGTTGTCAAACCCTGGGGATATTTGGCAATCTCTGGAGACATTTTGACTGTCATGCCTGTAGGGATGCTACTGGCATCGTTGCATGGGGGAGGGGGAATGTTGCTAAACATCCTGAACAGCCCCCCACAATACATCCAACCCCAAATGCCAACAGGGTCACTGTTGACGAATGCAACTGTAGATAATGGGGAATTTTTGTGAAGATTCCATGAGCACCGGGCTCGGTGGCTCAGCCTGTAATCCCACACCTTGAGAGGCTGAGGTGAGTGGATTGCCCAAGCCTGTGGGTTCGAGACCCGCCTGGGTAACTTGGTGAGACCTCATCTCTACAATAAATCAAATAACTAGCCGGGTGTGGTAGCACGCGCCTGCAGTTCCAGCTACTTGGAAGGCTGAAGCTGAAGGGTCGCCGGAGCCCAGCAGGTCGAGGCTGCAGTGGCTGGGAGAGGCCACTGCACTCCAGTCTGGGCGACAGAGTGAGACTCCAACTCAAAAAAAAAAGAAAAAAAAAGATTCAATGAGCTCTATTTAATTCTATTTAGATCTTTTCGAAATCTGAATGTACAAAAGGAAATGATTGGCTTAAGATTGCTTAAAAGTGGACTACTAAACCAACTTTTTTTTTTTTGAGTCGGAGTCTCACTCTGTCTCCTGGGCTGGAGTGCAGTGGCATACTCACAGCCACCGCAGCCTCGACTTGCTGGCTTTAGGCGATCCTTCCACCTCAACTTTCCAAGTAGCTGGAACTATAGGCACACGCCACCATGCCCGGCTAATTTTTTTATTTATTGTAGAGATGAGGTCTCACCAAGTTGCTCAGACTGGTCTTGAACCCCCAGGTTCAGGCAATCCTCTTACCTCTGCCTCTCAAAGTGCTGGGATTACAGATGTGAGCCACCCTGCCCAACTCTAAACTAACATTTAAAAAATTCTTTGTACTGGGCGTGGTAGCGCATGCCTGTAATTCCGGCTACTTGGAAGGCTGAGGCAGAAGGATCATGGGAGCCCAGCAGGCGAGGCTGTGGTGGCCGGGAGCGGCCACTGCACTCCAATCCGGGCAACAGAGGGAGACTCCAACTCAAAAAAAAAAAAAATTCTTTGTAGGTTATATACTGAGGGCATTAGCCTGAGGATTATAAATTGATAGTTATACTTTGGCATATAAGAACAGCAGCTTTAAGCTGGACACAGTGGCTCATGCCTATAATCCTAGCACTTTGTGAGGCGAAGCCGAGAGGATTGCCTGAGCTCATGGGTTCGAGACCAGCCTGGGCAACATGGTGATAACTCTTCTCTACAATAAATCAAAAAAATTAGCCGAGTATGGTGGTGCGTGCCTGTAGTTCTAGCTACATGGAAGGCTGAAATGGAAGGATCACCTGATCCCAGCATGTCGAGGCCATGGTGGCCGCAAGCGTGTCACTGTACTCCAGCCTGGGCAACAGGGTGAGACTCCAACTCAAAAAAAAAAAAAAAAAAGCAACAGCAGCTTTGAGTAGGTTATTTCGTGTTTCTTTGCTTGTAAGAACTGAAAATTCATTGTAGATATTAATATAAATAGTATCTACTTGTTCTTAGGTTTGACTGTTTTCACTTAAGTTCCAGAGTTTCACAAATTTTTTAAAAATGCATTTTATATATAGATATATACCAGGGGTGACAAAAATATGTACACATTTTAAGAGATGTTATCTATGTATTACTTGTTCAAGTTGAATTGAATAATGATAGCAATGTTTAATATGACGTTCACTCAAGTGATGGCATTGGGCCACCCCTTCGGGTTATCTCCCACTGTGGGAGCTTTTCTGTCCTCTCAATAAATCCTACTTTCAAAAACAAAAAAAGAGAAGGCATTAATCAAATGGATGCTAGCCTCACCATGGAATGGACAGGACAGTCAAAGAAAACAGTGGAAGCACAGTTGTTGCTAGAAGCACAGGACCATTTTGAAATGGTATTTGGAATTTGAGAACTTTGTGGAAGTGCAGTGACAATGGAGTGAGTATGCAATGGAACTTCCAACAGGCTTAACAATTGCATGCTTTTGTGATAAGATTGAACACATGGTACAAAGGAAGGTCTGGGAGGCCTCTCACCGCAACAAGTCCTGTAGTATTACATAATCAGAAGCGTCTGGACACTGATGGTAACTACTTTGAGCACCTCTTGTAACTGCAGAAGTCAAATGTGACTTGTATTCATCTTTTGTTATTGATATATATTGAGTATTACAATTTTAATACAGTTTTTTCCTTTCTTAAAATGTGTGGGCCGGGCTCGTTGGCTCAGCCTGTAATTCCAGCACTTTGGAAGGCCATGGCAAGTGGATTGCCTAAGCCCATGGGTTTGAGACCCACCCAGGCAACTTGGCGAGACATCATCTCTACAATAAAAAATCAAAAGATTAGCCGGGCGTGGTAGCGCGTGCCTGTAGTTCCAGCTACTTGGATCGCTGGAGCCCAGCGGGTCTTGGCTGTGGTGACCAGGAGGGTGCCACTGCACTCCAGACTGGGTGCAGGAATGAGACTCCAACTCAAAAAAAAGTATATTTTTTGGCACCCTCATATATTAAAAAAAAAATTTTTTTTTACAGAGTAAAAATACCTAAGTAGTAGACTCAACTCTTCTCATTAACCTACCATTAAAAATTGATATTAATGCTTTTTGTTGATAAGCTGGAATTTAAAGTGTACCATAATAATAAATAATAATAAATGCATTGATGCACAGGTCTTAATTTAAGACTTACTGATTAATCCATTGCAAATGGAAATTTGTGCAGGATGAAGTTGATTTAAAAGCAAAACAAAAAATAAAAGCTTTTTTCATGTGTTCTTTCAGGCAACTTGAGCTGGTTGAGAGAGTGTTTGGACAACCGAGTGGGTGTTAATGGCTTAGACAAAGCTGGAAGCACTGCCTTATACTGGGCTTGCCATGGCGGTCACAAAGGTATTATGTTTTGTTTGTATTACATTTCTGTGCTGTATTACATTTCTGTGCTGAAAATGTGTTTCACCTAAGGGAGCCAGATTTACAAAAATGGAAAAAACAAAACAAAACCATTGGCTATTCTTTTAAAATCCTTTAGAACATCAGCCAAAAGCCTTGTTCTTAGAAGCTGTGTTGAACAGTGAGCAGAATGTGGTCAGCCAGCCTGGGCCTCTCTCGCTTGAAAGACTGGAGACTTCCTTTCCTCTCTTGGGCTTAGAAAGTTTACAGAAAATGGTTATATGAAAACAAACCCACTATCCAATCTTACAGAAGAAAAGGGCCGAATTGGCTCTTTGAGCTTAGCTCTTCTCAAGGTACAATTTTATTTTTGCATTTTAAGTTTAATACAAATGATTAGATTAAGGAGAAAGACAACATTTGCTTAAGCTAGTGATTCAATGGATATTTTCTCTGTTATAATCAATAATACCGACTAATTGAATATCTAGATGTATTTCATCCTGGCCAAAAATTTACCACTCACCTGCTTTCTACCTCTCCCTAACACAAAAAAGAAACCAATAACAATACAAACAAAGAGCCTAAAAAATTAAATAGCATAGCCAAAGGAAAATTTGTGACTATCTCCCAAAAGATGCCTATCTTATTTTAGCTAATAAACATAAATCCATTATATCAATACAGAGTAGCATATTGGATACAAAAATATTCCTATAATAGATGTCATGTAAGAAATGCAAAGCCAAAACTGTTTGAAAAATAATTTTCTCCAAATAATTCTACTTTTTTGATTCATAAGTTACTCTGCATCAATTTTGAAAAATTTCATGAAGATTCTAATAAAAAATATTCACTTTAATAATTATAAGCTTAGATTTGTCACACTTGTATATTTCATTCTTAACAACTATCTTTTCTTTTTAAATTTCAGATATTGTGGAAATGCTATTTACTCAACCAAATATTGAGCTGAACCAGCAGGTAAGCCTGCTTACATGGAAATCATTTAACACACCTGCTTATTCTCTTTAGTATAGCTCAACTTATGAGAAAGTATTTTAAAGTACCACAAGCATGTGGTTTGACAATTATTATTGTGCTAAAATTCAAATTATACAAAGTTCAAAATGCCTACCTCACTCCTCCTCATATGTCACTTTCAGCTTTTAGTTCCCTTTTTTTTGTACTTATCTTTGTATTACCAAGAAATAGGCCTGCAGCGCTATCTAGTCATACATTGTCTTCACATGTATTTTTCCTGTAGGATCGTGAAGGTTACGCTTGCTAGCTGCCCTAACTCTGACTTTCCAGCAGCGAAGCACTCATCCTTTCCTTCTCTGCTCCTCCCAATGTATCTTATCATAGTTTTTTGTTATATTGTTGTGCAATATTTACATTATTATTATTTTTTATTATTATTATTTTGAGTTGGAGTCTCACTCTGTCGCCCAGGCTGGAGTGCAGTGGCATGCTCACAGGCACCACAGCCTCAACCTGCTGGGCTCAGGTGATCCTTTTGCCTCAGCCTTCCAATTAGCCAGAACTGCAGGGCCACATCACCACGTCCGGCTAATTTTTTGATTTATTGTACAGATGAGGTCTGGCCAAGTTGCCCAGGCTGGTCTCTAACCTCTGGGCTCAGGCATCCCCTCACCTTGGCCTCCCAAAGTACTGGGATTATAGGCATGAGCTACTGCACCCGGCTGTATATGTTATTTTTAAATTTTTATTTTTATTTATTTTATTTATTTATTTCTTTTTAGAGATGGGATCTCCCTATGTTGCCCCGACTAGACTTAGTCTTGAACTCTTGGCCTCAGGCATTCCTACAGTCATGAGCCACAGCCCCTGGCCCAATATTTCCATTATGATGGCTATCTAAAAAGTGTTCATGACTTGCATAACTTTTTTTGTTTCCGTACTTAATTATTGGCTTTTACTTGGGGTTTTTGGAGGAGTTTTTGGTATCTCATGAAGGCTTCTACACTGTTTTCTACACTCCTGCTATTCTTTTCCAAAATGTGTAAGATAAGCATTGCCTTTCATTTTCTCTCTGGACTCATCTTTCCCTCAGCTCTCTGTCCCGCAGTGGGAGCTGCTTGGTCTCTGCTTCCCTTTGCTGTCTTCCTGGGAATGCCTTTTCCCTCTCTGCTCTGTTGTTTCTTCATTTTTGTGGATCCTGTGTCTTTTTGTCAGAGAACATCTTCAAGTACATTCCTGAGAAAGAGAAGCTTGGGATTGATTGTTTGGCTGAACAGAATTCTAGGTTGTAGATAATTTCCCTCAGAATTTTGAAGGCATGGCTCTGTGGTATTATAATTTCCAGGGTTGCTTTTGAGAGAGTGGATTCCATTTTGATTCCAGTTCTTTTATGTGTGCTCTGCTTTTTCTCTCACTAAGGGTCTTTACTTTATCATTAGTGATCTGAAATTTTACAGTGATATGCCTTAGTGTTTTCCTTTTCCTGATGATTATAATGAACCCCTTCAACCTGGAAAGTTATCTTGTATTATTTCTTTTATCGTTTTTAATCTGACCCTTTTCTTTGTTCTTTTGGTCCTGGAATGCCCTTTAGTAGGATGTTGGACCTCTTGGATTGAACCTCCGATTTTCTTAGTTTTTCTCAGAGATTTTCTCAACTTCATCGTTGTTTTATTTTAGTTGTTTTTAATTTCCCAGGGCTCTGTATTACCTACCTTTTTATTGCTGCATGACAAACTACCACAAGTTTAGTAGCTTACACTGTAGGTCAGAATTCTGGGCATGGCATAACTAGATTCTCTGCCCAGGTTCTCACAGGCTGAAGTTAAGGTATGTGATAGCTGAATTCTCACCTGGAGTTCTGGGTCCTCTTCCAGGTTCATTCATGCTGTGGAAGAATTGAGTTTCTTATACCTGTAGTACTACTGAGGCCCTCAACTTTTAGAGACCAGCCTTCTCCACAGACATTTCACAACACAGTTGTTTGCTTTCTTCGTTGAGGTCAACAGGAGACTGGCTGCTGCTTCTTTTTCTTTTTTTTTTTTTTTTTTTTTTTGAGGGCCTATGTGATTAGGTCAGGCCTACCCATGATAGTCTTTCTTTTGATGAACTCAGTATCTGCTGACTAGAAACCTAATATAGGAGTGTTATAGCCTATTATATTCACTAGTCTCACAATCAAGAGGAGGGAATTATGCAGGGCATCTATACCAGGGGCAGGGACCTTGGAGTCAGTCACTTTAGAATTCTGTATACCATATGCTTTCATTTTATTCTGATTGTTGCTTTTACATAGAATCTTTTATTTGTTTCATGATGCAATATCATCTTACATCTTGCCGATATTTATAGCCTTTTAAAATGTATTTTTTGCTATTTGCTCTACTGTTTCTTTTCCTCCTGAAATTCATTTATTTTGTTTTGGTCTTTCCTCAATATTGTTGGCTTTCCTCAATACCTGCTTTCATTGTCTGTCTGTTCCCTTTTAAGCTGTGGTGCTTGGTGAGACTTGTGGCTGGTAGGCTTCTTTGTAGCATGATGGGGTGAGGTCCTGCCTTTGCAGAGTGACACCCAAATGCTAATGTAAGTACACTTCCTCCCCTTCTCCCTATGTGGGGCTGTTCTCCCACTTTTCTGGTGGGAAAAATATCCTCCATTCTCCCACCTGGGGGTCCTCGCTTGGCTGCACACACTGTCAGTAGGGTAAATAAAGGTAGCAGAGAGAGGGGTCTTACTTTCTAGTTTGTAGGTTCTTCATCTAACCCAAGCTTTTAGTTTCTGGCCTTATTGCCACCTTCTCTTGTACCTAGTGTCCATGAACTTGGAAACTGTCTAGTTAATTTCTCGACAGGTAACTCTACCATCTTCACTGGATCGTCTAACAGCAAGGGGAGAGGAAAGGGCTCTGGGGTTCTAATTACTTCTTACAAGTACTTTAAACCAGTACCTCTGTGTTCACACCCATGCCTTGTTCCTGCCCACACATCTCCAGAAATCTCCCATAACCAATTCTTGCTGGGTTTCTTCAAGGGCAAATCCGCTTACTTCCCCCAGGGTCTCTGCAGCGTCTACATTCCAGCCCCTATTCTGCCAAGCCAGTTTCTACTCCTCCATCCCATTCCATCTCCCAAAAATGGCTCATCTCCCATCTCTTGAGTCTCCTTTCCTGTACTCTTTGTAATTTATAGTGTTCTATTACTTTGTTCTCGTTTAAGGTGTAATTAGATTAAGCCTAAATTCATGTGTGTTTTCATTTCCCCCTCTGTTTAAAAAATGCTCCTTTCTCTTTTTATCACCATAGAACAAGTTGGGAGACACTGCCTTGCATGCTGCTGCTTGGAAGGGTTATGCAGATATTGTTCAGTTGCTTCTGGAGAAAGGTAAAGCTTGTGCTGAGTTTGTCTGGACTTTGCTTACCTTGAAAAATAGGCTACATCAAATTGTACCATCTGAAATAGTAGGAAGAATAATCGTCGTCTTATTTTACAATGGGGGTCTTCACCTCTGCTTTGTCTGTGTCGCAGAGTTGGTATGATAAGATGAAATTATTGAGGTTGATTTGTGTTTGTTTCTAGTATAAATTAAAACTTTGACAGGCTTTCAAATTACATATATTTACAGCGAGTAAGAACTTGTGGTACATTTCTGCAGGATTACAGGGCGTACAAGGGCAGAGGTGTGTGGTATGTGTGTACACATGCATGGGGCCTTCCTGTCTGAGAAAGCTTAAGAGTGAGGTTGCCAAAGCTTCTGTTCTCACAGGAAAGTCTTGATGGATAAGAAGGATGTGGCTGCAGCATCCTGCTTTGAGTTGAGTAGGTGCTAGATGTACAGAGAGTGAGTTTACCTTGATCCCCTGTTTTTACAAGTCAGGGGGAACAGTGAAGCCACAGACCATCCATCCATTTGTTTCACAAATATTAATTAACTCTTACAGAAGGTCAGGCATATCAACCATCTCACCAGAAGCCTATTATGTTTGATGTTTGAGTCCCCAAGCCACAAGTTATAGAATCACCACCACTGAGGATCCCCAGGGCAATGTTGTGGGATATGCGCGTACGAGAGGACATATTTTAGATTTTAAATATGTTGGTGAGGTAAGCTCCAGGTCTAAAAGGTCAGACACCTGAAGATCACCATGATGCCCCCAAAAAGAAATGCTGAGGGCTGTGCTGTCTGATAGGTCCCTAGCCACAGGTGCAGCTGGTCTCTTTAAATTAGCCTGTCTGAATTGAGATGTGCTGTAGGTGTGACATGCACACCAGCTTTTGAAGACACTGAAACAAAAAGTAAACCGTCACTATAATATTTATATTGATTACATCTTTTTGAAATGATAAAATTTTGATATGCTGGATTAAATATAATATATTATTAAAATTAATTTCACTTTTTGCAAATGTGGCTACTAGAAAATTTAAAATAATGTACGGCATATGTATGGTTCATATTGTATATATTGTATTTTTTTTTTTGAGTGGGAATCTCGCTCTGTTATCCAGGCTAGAGTGCAGTGGCATGCTCACGGCCACCGCAGCCTCAACCTGCTGGGCTCAGGTGATCCTTCACCTTAGTCTTTCAAATAGCCAGAACTACAGGTGTGCGCTACCACACCCAGCTAATTTTTTGATTTATTGTAAAGACGAGGTCTCACCAGGTGACCCAGGCTGGTCTCAAACCTTAGGACTCAGGCAATCCTTTCGCCTTGGCCTCCCAAAGTGCGGGGATTACAGGCTTGAGCCACCACAACCAGTCTTTTTTTTTTAGGAGATGAAGTTTCACTATATTGTCCAGGTGGTCTTGAACTTCTGTGCTCAAGTGATCCTACCACCTCATCCTCCCAAAGTGCTGAGATTACAGGCATGAGCCACCACACCTGGCCCATAGTGTATTTCTGATAGCACTGATTGAGACAGACACAGGAAAGGATTTTTTCTTCTCTAGTGTCACTGTCTCTGAATATTTCCTGTCCTGATAGAAATCATTGTATGAGTTCTGAAGCATAATTTAAGATAAGATATGATGCCGGGCTCGGTGTCTCAGCCTGTAATCCCATGCCTTTGGGAGGCTTAGGTGAGTGGATTGCCTGAGCCCACGGGCTCGAGACCTGCCCAGGCAGGTTGGTGAGACTTCATCTCTACAATAAATTAAAAAAAAATCAGCCGGGCGTGGTAGCACACGCCTGTAGTTCCAGCTACTTGGAAGGCTGAGGTGGAAGGATCGCTGGAGCCCAGCAGGTCGAGGCTGCGGTGGCCGGGAGTGGCTACTGCACTCCAGTCTGGGTGACAGAGTGAGACTCCAACTCAAAAAAAAAAAAAAAAGATAAGATATGATTAGTCACAGAATTATTAACCCTCAGGAGTTTTTGACCCATAGCATGCTGAGAGAATTTTCCATGTAACTCTACTGTGAATAGATCTGGACCTGCTCTGGATAAAGATTTTGACACAAGATCATAATATTACTAATTAAACATAACTATTTTTTTCTTGATACAATATTTTTGTGCCTTTAGATTTTGGGACACTTAATTTTTTTTATTGAAGAGGATGTGGTTGCAAAGAAAATGACGCTTTCATACATTGTGGCAGAAGGTGTGAATTGGTGGAGCCTTGTTGGATAGCAGTTTTAAAACCAGAAATGAAAAGTGAAACATTACAACTGATACCACAGAAATTCAAAGAATCATTAGAGACTATCATGAAAAGCAATCTGACAGTAGCTGGCAAAGTTAAAAATTTCCTTAGCCTTACATTTCAACGCCATTTCTAGAAAACCATTATTCAGAAATACATGTGAACAAAGACATTGTTCAAGGATGGTCATTACAGTCTTTGTGATCACGAAAATTAGGAGCAGCCTAAGTGGTCATTAATACAGGAGAAATTAAATAAATTTTGGAACATTCACAAAATGGAATATAAATGTTTAAATATATTGAGTTATAGATACATGTACTACTAAGAAAAGAGTACCATTGTTTTAACAAATGAAATTACAGGACAATACATGTAGTATGATTTTGTGTATATGTTCATATATGTGTGTGAATGCATTGACACTTGCAGGGAGACAAGAACTCAAGCCCGCTTGTAAGAATGGTTACCTCTGGAAGATGGTGGGGGTAGAAGATGGCGGGGTGGGGGGATGTTGGGGATGGACTTATACTTTTGTTCCTATGCATACATTTGTATTTTTGAAGATTTAACAATGCAAATATATTCATGAATTCTGATATAATTTTTAACACAATAAAGACAAAAAGTGGGTAGAAGATGGTTTATGGGAACAATGAATTGCCTCTGGGTTTCATTATGTTATTATTTTGCTAATTTGCATAAGAGTATATATAGACATAAAATATTAATCTACTCAAGCCCAACCCACTTGGTCTTTTCTGAAAACTCTCTTGAGCAGAAGAAAAGGCAAAGGGCTTATTGAATTTAAGCTTCATGAAAGAGAAACTCCTCACTGAAAAGTTCACATGCAGTCCTGTAGGGACTGAAAGGGAAAGGCTCTGATTTATTTGTGCATAATTGTCACAGGTGCAGTAACAAGCTCCCTGACTAAAGATGCCAGGTATGCCGTATGAGGAAGTTTGGAGAAAGTTTGCCTCCGGGCCAGAATTGTCCTCTAGTTAGTTTTGCCAAAAGTGATTAGCTGTGGTGGAAAGAGGATTAGTTGCTACGTATATAGTCTTCAAAGATACCTAATCTACTTTTCTCATGTTGGGAAGGTGCTAGAACAGACTTAAGAAACAACGAGAAGAAGCTGGCCTTGGACATGGCTACCAATGCTGCCTGTGCATCTCTCCTGAAAAAGAAACAGGGAACAGGTATTTGTTTTAAATCCTTTCTCTTCTGGTGTCCCATGACTGAGGTCTATCAACTTAGTGTTGGGCAAGAGAGAGAAACTCTTTAGATGATTCTGAAGTTTGTTTATATATCATGGTCTAAATCATAATCTCCAAAATAACAATGCCCTCAAGCAAGCAGAAATTTGAAGAGAGATATGAATTTTTTACCTTAGTGTGTGTGCACGAGTTTTTTTTTTTTTTTGTTCCTTGCAATCAAATTCTAATGACCTTGCTTTCTATTACAGTCCTTTTCAGAGAATTGTCATCTTCCGTCATTTCAATATGTATTTGTGAGTGGTTTGGCTAAATGTTTTTAAAATTTGGCTAAATGTTTTTAAAATTAGGCGGAGCTTGGTTGCTCAGCCTGTAATCCCAGCAGTTTGGGAGGCCAAGGCGATTGGATTACCTGAGCCTGCCAGTTTGAGACCTACCTGGGCAACTTGGCGAGATCTCATCTGTACAATAAATCAAAAATTAGCCAGGCATGGTAGCGCATGGCTGTAGTTCCAGGTACTTGGAAGGCTGAGGTGGAGTGATCACCAGAGCCCAGCAAGTTGAGGCTGCGGTGACTGGGAGTATGCCACTGCACTCCAGTCTGGGCGACAGAGTGAGACTCCAACTCAAAAAATAAAAAATTAAGCATTCAATAACTCCAGGATTTTATTTTGTTTCCGTTTTAAATGAGGGTATCAATAAACTGTAATAGAAATTATTCTAGACTTTGCCAAACGTTTTCGATTTTATTCATAGTGCTATGGGTGGTTCTTAAAAAACAGAGCTTAGGTGTACCTTCTTAAAAACAATAATATCTTGATGTGGGAGAATAAGTTTGAAAAAAAAGGGAAAGCTTGTGTGGTTGTTTAGAAAGAAAGGTGTTAAGACACACTTGCGTCATTTGTGATCACTCTTCAGAGACTAGCTGTTACTGTGATCTCAGTGTGTAGCCTGCTGAACGCTTCTGCACTAGATTCTAACATGGCAGTTCCTGAAAGAAATGCTGGAAGTATGTGCCCTGAACTTTTCTTTCCATCCACCACTCCTTTTTCTCCTGCCTATTCATCAACAGCCTCCTGGTCCATGCCAAGCCCCCAGGTAGAACAAAATGTAGAAGGTTTGGATGGAGAGGACATTAAAGCCTTTTTTTCTTACTTGTCAAGCCTTACTCTACTTGATTGTCTTATGTTTGGCACTTTAATATCACCTGGAAGTATAAGCCAAAAATTGATACAATTTTTTCACCATATTCTAGAAGGAAGTTAGTATAGTAGAGTACTCTCTTTTTGCAAATCCTTTGCATTACTGTTTGTCATTCCAAGCCTTTTTAGTATTGCTGAAGCACAGGAATCCCCAACCCCCAGGCCTCAGACTGGCACCAGTCTGTGACCTGTTAGGAATTGGACCACACAGCAGGAGGTAGAGCAGCTGAAGAGCGGAGCTTGGCCTTCTGTCATATCAGCTGCGGCACTAGATTCTCATAGGAGTGCAAACCCGATCGTGACCTGCGCATGTGAGGGATCTAGGATGCACACTCTGTATGAGAAACTAATGCCTGATGACTTCCCCCTGTCCATGGAAAAATTGTCTTCCATGAAACTGGTCCCTGATGTCAAAAAGGTTGGGGACCACTGCTTTAGCAGTTTAGACCAATCCAGATTGGTAGAGAATCCCTCCAGAACCACTTTTGGGAAAACACACTTCCATTGTTATTAACTTGAGGGTATTAATTCCTTTCACAATTTTTCACCTTGTGTAATGGAATACTGATTCTGTTTCTGTTATCATTAATGTAATCGAATTCCTATTAATTTCTGAATCCTTAGAAAGCTTATTTCTCCCTTGGATATTCCTTCTTTTATAAGAAGAGGCAATATTAAGTTATTCCACATTTCATTCCTAGCAGAAACAACAAAATAAAGCCAGTTCTCTGCTTTAGTCAGTCAAAAGTAGTAAACAGTCCCCTCTCTTCATGGCTTGCCAGGTGAGCTTCCCAGAATTACTACCAGAACTTATCAGCAAGTTATCAAGTTCCCACCAGAGCCCTCCACACAAATCTATGTCTCTTTTGGCTTTTTTTTTTTTAAATTGAAGTCTCACTCTGTCCCCCAGGCTGGAGTCCAGTGGCATGATCATGGCTCACCATAGCCTTGACCTCCTGGGCTCAGGTGATCCTTCCAACTCAGCCTTCCAAGTAGCTGGAACTACAGGCACGCGCCACCATACTCTGCTGATTTTTCCATCTATTGTAGAGATGAGGTCTCACCAAGTTGCCCAGACTGGTCTCAAACCTGAGGGCTCAGGCAATTCTTTCACCTCAGCCTCCCAAAGTGCTGGGATTATAGGTGTGACCTACTGTGCCTGGCTAGACTTTTTTTTTTTTTTTTTTTTTT
>NW_007260516.1:812676-837138 GCF_000164805.1 Carlito syrichta
TCAGCCTTCCAAGTAACTGGAACTATAGGCATGTGCCACCATGCCTGGCTAATTTTTTGACTTATTGTAGGGATGAGGTCTCACCAAGTTGCCCAGGCTGGTCTTGAACTCCTGGGCTCAGGCAGTCCTCTCACCTCTAACTCCCAAATTGCTGGGATTGCAGGCTTGAGCCACCGCGCCTGGCTAAACTTTATTGAAGACAGTGTAAACTAGTATCAGTTTGAGATTCCTTATTTAAGCTATGAATGTTCACTGGCAGTGCAAGTATTTCTTTGGAATAATTATTCACACATAGATGGATATAGAGTGTTTTGTTTTTTTGGTTTTTTTTGAAGAGGAAGTCTCACTCTGTCGCCCAGCCTGGATTGCAGTAGCACAATCATGGCCACCTCAGTCTTGACCTGCTAGATCAGGCGATCCTTCTGCCTCAGGTTTCCAAGTAGCTATAACCACGAGCGCTCACCACCACACTAAGCTAATTTTTTGACTTATTGTAAAGACGAGGGCTCGCCAAGTTGCCCTGACTGGTCTTGAACCCCTGAGCTCAGGCAATCCTCTCGCCTCTGTCTCCCAAAGTACTGGGATTACAGGCATGCACCAGCATTCCCAGTTGATATAAGTTCTATTAAGGATATGAGAAAGTACTTTTCAGGTGAGCTGGTGTTCCTCGCTGCATTTTGATTGAGAAACCATATTTACAGCTGTGAGGGCATGACACTGCTTGAGGTCAACCTACTCTTTGCTGCCTGGGTCTGATCAGGAAGCAGGACTATGGCCTAACTTCCTTTCTCTGCCACTGACTTCCTGTTGCTATGTGGGTACCTTTAGAATTTCCTGACTGAAGAGTAAAGTTTCTTCTGAGCTAAAGGTTATCTCGTGCATACTATGAGCTGATTGCAATAGGCAAGGAAAATACCAAACTTCTCAGACCCCAAAGAGCTGTACCCAGAAACCTACTCAGGAGCTCCTGGAAATGGGGGAAGCAGGTGGTAAACACTTCTTTTTGTTCCCCTCACCTTTCTGCAGACTTTATAGAACAGGGCTGGGAGGCAGGTATTCTTTTTCTCTGTTCACTCTAATTTTGGTTAGTCTACCTTCCTAAATTTGTGCTAATTAGATAATTGATACATTAATGAGGCGATCCTGGAACCTGGCAAACAGCTCCAAGTAATGAATTTTCATGTTACTTTTTAAAATGTTTTTTTCTTGTTCATTCCCCCCAGTCGTCCAGTTAGAAAAAGGTGGGGTTTTTTTTAATTTTTAATTTTTCTAAATTTCTGTTGAGTCAGAGTCTCACTCTGTTGTGTAGGTTGGAGTACAGTGGCACACTAACAGCCACTGCAGCCTCGACCTGCTGGGTTCAGGCGATCCTTCCTCCTCAACCTTCCAAGTAGCTGGAACCACAGGTGGCCACCACTACACCTGGCTAATTTTTTGATTTAGTGTAGAGAGATCTTACCAAGTTGCCCAGGCTTATCTCAAACCCCTGGACTCAGGCAGTCCTCTTTCCTCCACCTCCGAAAGTGCTGGGATTACAGGCGTGAGCTACCGCGCCCGACTCTCTTGCATACTTTTATTATTATTTTTTTAAGTTGGAGTCTCACTCTGTCACCCAGGCTGGAGTGCAGTGGCATGCTCATGGCTACCGCAGCCTCGACCTGCTGGGCTCAGGTGATCCTTCAGTCTCAACTTTCCAAGTAGCTGGAACTACAGGCATGCGCCACTACACCTGGCTAATTTTTTGATTTATTGTAGATATGAAGTGTCGCCGAGTTGCCCAGGTTGGTCTCTAACCTGTGGGCTCAGGCAATCCTCCCACCTTGGCCTCCAGAAGTGCTGGGATTATAGGCATGAGCCATCGTGCCTGGCTGTTACATACTTTTAAAAGCACAACTTGGATTTTTTTATAGGGACAAAATAATTCACATATTGCTGTTACCATGGAAGATGACTTTGGGTTGGGGGGAGGTGGGAGTCAGAGTCATACTTGAGAGCTGAGTTCTTTAGATATTTTTTCCAATTTTTAAAAATTAAAATATAATCCCCATTAAGTGAAGTGCTTAAAAAATTAAGTGTAGGCCATTGCCTTGCATAATACCATCTGGCTTTGTGTTTTTGAGCTATGGCCAGGCCATGTTTTCCTAAGCTTTGGCCCCTTCCCCTGCTTTGGATAGGTGAATCTCCTCTCTCTCTCTCGCTCACTCTCTCTGTCTCTCATATCTCCTGCCTCTAATTTACTTTCTAAATAATCTATATTTTCCAATATATATTTTTAAAAACCTAGTGTATAGCTTGATGATGTTTTCTTTTTCTTTTTTTTTTTTTTTTGAGTTGAGTCTTACTCTGTCCCCCAGACTGGAGTGCAGTGGCACGCTCCCGGCCACTGCAGCCTCGACCTGCTAGGCTCTGGCGATCCTTCCTCCTCAGCCTTCCAAGTAGCCGGAACTACAGGCGCACATTAGTATGCCTGGCTAATTTTTTTATTTATTGTAGAGACTAGGTCTCACCAAGTTGCCCAGGCTGGTCTCGAACCCCTGGGCTTAGGCATTCCTCTCGCCTCGGCCTCCCAAAGTGCTGTGATTATAGACTGAGCCACGGTGCCCAGCCATCTTGACATTTTTTTACACCTATTCACCACAACCCAGGTCGTACTAGGTAATATTTCCCACACCCCAGAAACCTCTTTCAGTCTCCTCTGCTTCTCTGTGCAGGTGAATTTTGCCCATTTGTGAACTTGATATAGATGGAATCAAGCAGTATGTAATTTCTTGTGTCTGACATCTTTCATTTACATTATGTTTGTGAGATTTATCTGCCTAACTATATTTATCCCTCCTCCATGTATTTGTTGTTTGTGTGTGTGTTTGTTGGTCTTAAGTGCAGATGCTTGGTTTAGGACTTGTAAACATAGGGCAATTTGATTTTTTTAAAAGTGGAAACGAGAGAGGGGAGGATGGAGACACTGCTGGGAGATATATTACCATGCTGCCCCAAGGTGGGCTATGAGAGATAAATCTTGTCACTCAGTTCTTGGCCATGTGGGAAGTTTCCAGAGAAAACTGTCTCAGAACAGTTTGGGAAGGGAAGAAAGGAAATGGCATTTATTTGTCTGATGCATGCCTGTCTTTTGATTACCATTCAGTGAGAATCTGCACATAGCAAGTCATCTTTCTCTTTTTAATAGGTGAAACAAGAGTAAAATAAAGAAAAGTAACCATTGAAGGACATGGAATATCTCAAATGAGCAAAACATAGGATAGCAAAGTAGAAGAGGAAAGAGCTTTGCCATTTGTCTTTCTGGCTGCATAAAAGCTACCTTTTTTTTTTTTTTTTAAACCAAGTTCACAGGAAGTCCTGGAGTCTCTGGGTGTGTGTTGGGGAGAACAAAATATGTTCCTTCCACTCCTTCAGAAGTCCTCTTGAGGTTGGAGACACGTTTAGTCAGCTGGAGACTTCCAGTAACTTGGAAGCTGGTGTGACTCTCTGAAGCTTGCCTCTGTCCTGCTTTATCTTTCCTTCTCTCTAGTACAAGACACATTAGTTTCTACCTCCTTTGCACTGATTTCCCCTTCTTCCTTCCTGTTCTTAGTAATCATTTTTCTAAATCTGTATACGTGAAGACTTTTTTTTTTTTGAGTCAGAGTCTCCCTCTGTCACCCAGGCTGGAGTGCAGTGGCACGCTCACGGCCACCGCAGCCTTGACCTGCTGGGCTCAGATGGTCCTTCTGCTTCCGCCTTCCAAGAAGCTGGAACCACAGGCATGCGCCATGATGCCCAGCTAAATTTTGTAAGTGTGAGTTTTATTGTAGATACGAGATCTCACCAATTTGCCCAGGCTGGCCTTGAACCCATGGATTCAGGCAGTTCTCCTCGCCTCGGCTTCCCAACGTGCTGGGATTGCAGGCTTGAGCCACCACGCCCGACCCAAAGACTAAAAAAACTAGCCAGGCACAGTGGCTTATGCCTGTAATTCCAGCACTTTGGGAAACAGAGGTGAGAGGATTGCCTGAGCTCAGGGGTTCAGGACCAGCTTGGGCAACCTGGCGAGGCCTCATCTTTACAATAAATCAAAACATTAGCTGGGCGTGATGGCGCACACCTGTAGTTCCAGCTATTTGGAAGGCTGAGGTGGAAGGATCGTCTGAGCCAAGCAGGTCAAGGCTGCGATGGTCGTGAATGTGCTACTGCACTCCAGTCTAGGTGACAGAGTGAGACTCTGACTCAAAAAACAAAAACAAAAACTGCAATATCATTCGCATACCTAAAAATTAACAGTAATATTTTCAAGTATCTTGTCATTGCCCAAATTTGACTTTTTTCTCATACATGTTTGTTTATTCTTTATTTATTTGCTTATAATTTATTTAAGTCAGCGTTCTATATAAGATCAGTTTGTGATTGGTAGATATGTCTCCTAATTTTTTATTATTATTATTATTATCATTATTATTATTATTATTAGAGTCAGAGTCTTACTCTGTTGCCCAGGCTGGAGTGCAGTGGCACGAGCACAGCTCACTGCAGCCTTGACCTCCTGTACTCAGACAATCCTTCCACCTTAGCCTCCCAAGTAGCTAGGACTACAGGTGCATGCTGCCATGCCTGGCTAATTTTTTATTTTTGTTTTTATTTTGTGTGTGTGTGTGAGAAATCAGGATTCGTTGGGAGGACAGAAAAGTTCCCACAGCAGGAGGGGACCCGAGGAGGTTGCCCAATTTTTAAAAATTTTTTTGTAGAGACGTGGTCTCATTATGTTACCTAGGCTGGTCTCAAACTTCCGGGCCCAAGCATTCCTCCTGCTTCAGCCTCCCAAAATGCTGGGATTATAGGTGTGAGCCACTGCACCCAGCCCTCCTAATTTATTCTTAATCAATATATTTTTGTTATCTCTTCCTCTTTTTTTTTTTTTTTTTTTGAGTTGGAATCTCGCTCTGTCGCCCAGACGGGGGTGCAGTGGCCGCTCCCGACCACCGCAGCCTCGACCTGCTAGGCTCTGGCAATCCTTCCGCCTCAGCCTTCCAAGTAGCCGGAATTACAGGCACGCGCTACCACGCCCAGCTGATTTTTTGATTTATTGTAGAGATGAGGTCTCGCTGCCCAGGCGGGTCTCGAACCGGCGGGCTCAGGCAATCCACTCACCTCAGCCTCCCAAAGGCGCGGGATTACAGGCTGAGCCACCAAGCCCGGCTCTTCTTCTTTTTTTAACCTTGCAATTTATTTATTAAATAAATTTATTGAGTCAACTGACTTGAATTTCCCAGTCTGGACATTGCTGACTGCATTCCTGTGATGTCTGTCGTGTTTCTCTGTCCTTTTTGTTTTTGTCAGCTGTCATTAGATCTAGAGGTTAGATCTAATTTAGCTTCTTTATCTGTCTATCTATCCATCTACCTATCTATCTTATCTATCTCTCTGTCTGTCATCTGTCTGTCATCTATCTTTCTTAGGGGTACAGAGAAGAGTATAACATATAGAATATTGTGTTCTCTTAGTCAAAGGCACATACTGATTGTCACTCTTCTTGTGATGCTGGCATCTAATGATGATCATTGTCCAGACCTGTTATTTTACTAATGACTGCAAAATGATATGCTAATTAAATCACTCCTTTCTTAGTTATTGGCTGGAGCATTCTAGAAAGAAAAATTTTCCTTTATTAACTGTTTGGTTACCCAAAGGAACAGTTTGTGTAGCAGGGACAGGATAAATGTTTGATTTTTTTTTTTGTCCTTTAAGATTTTTTAAAGTAATGAGCTGGTTCTCTGTCATTTTCCAGAGGGACCCAAATATTAAAATCAGTAGCTTTACTGACAGTTCATCTTTGGTGCTAGTGGAGGCCTCTTTGAATTGGATCATGAATTCTTTTCACATAATGCAATCTTTGATAGGATCCTTGCTTTATGGCATGACTAGGGTACTCAGTCCATCCCTTGCATGTACTGACCTAGACTTGAAATCAGTCATATTTCCAGTGAACTTTGGGGATATGGTATTTAAAGACCATGATCTCTGGATACTATGACATACGCTTATTGAACTCCAATAATGTGCCTGTATTTGTATTCTGTTTTCCTCCCTCAAATTATGCATAGGGTACTCTGTTGCTATGATAATTTGACAAACTGGGCATGATGGATCATGCCTGTAGTTCCACCTATTCAACAGGATTGCTTGAGCCCAGGAGTTCAAGGTTGCAGTGAGCTATGATTGTACCACTGCACTCAACCTGTGTAACAGATCAAGAACCTTTCTTTATTTAAAAAAAAAAAAAGGTGCAGTGGCTCATGCCTATAATCCCAGCACTTTGGGAGGGAGGTGAGAGGATTGCCTGAGCCCACCAGGTTGAGACCAGCCTGGCCAACTTGGCGAGACCTCATCTGTACAATAAATCAAAAAATTAGCTGGGCATGGTGGCACGTGCGTAGTTACAGCTACTTGGAAGGCTGAGGTGGAAGGATCGCCTGAGCCCAGCAGGTTGAGGCTGCAGTTGCCATGAGCATGCCACTGCACTCCAGCCTGGATGAGAGTGAGACTCCAACTAAAAAAAAAAAAAAAAAAAAAGAGGTCAGACATGGTGGCTCACACATATAATCCTAGCACTTTGGGACGCCTAGGTGAAAGGATTGCCTGAACTCACTGGTTTGAGACCAGTCTGGGCAACTTGGCAAGACCTCATCTCTACAATAAATCAAAAAATTAGCCAGGCGTGTTGGCACGTGCCTATAGTTCCAGCTACTTGGAAGACTGAGGTGGAAGGATCACTTGAGTCCAGCAGGTCCAGGCTATGATGGCTGTGAGTGTGCCACTGCACTCCAGCCTGGGTGACAGAGTGAGAATCCAACTCAACCCCCCCCAAAAAAAAAACAAAAAAAAGAATTTGACTAAGCAGTTGAATAGATAACAGAGATCACACATCTTCCTTCTGAACTCTGTTCAAGCACTCAGAACATCTGATACTATCTAATTCTTTCTCTCTTAAAACGTTTTTTTTTTTCCATTTTATTCTTTTGCTCTTTTGTATACTTTATTTTCAGTGTTTTCTAAAATGAACCTGAAGCTTCTGTGTCTTCATTCTCTTTCTTTTCCTTTTCCCCCTCATTAGTTATCTTTCTACCCAGTGACCTTGCCTTCAGGTAAGGCCACAGGCTGTGGAGTGACTAAAGCCCTGTGTGTACTTATCATGGGGGGAGAGGAGGTTGGAAGCGCTGTCCTCAGAGTGGAATGATTTCCAGTGTGCCCTGTGTTGATCATGGTGCATGTGGCTGGTCTCTTTCTGTTGGAAATAGACTAATGGCACGGTGACACCATTACTCTTGCTTTACTGTTCTGCATGACTAAGGAATATGCAGACTAACCTATCTGCCGGCTTCTGTGGCAGCTAGAAGCTTAGTAGTTCGACTGAAAAGCAAAAGTAAAAAAAGATCCTCAGGGAAAGTGCAATCCTTAGGTCAGATAGAAAATTGCAACTTGCTGAATTGTCAAGAGCTTTAAAAGTGGGAAAAAAATCTGAGCGATTTGTAATTTCCCTGATTGGCTTTTTCTCCCTGTTTCTTTTAGATGCAGTTCGAACATTAAGCAATGCCGAGGACTATCTTGATGATGAAGACTCCGATTAATTTCCATCTGGAGCTTTGGATCTAAAACTTCTGTTGCTTTTGCCTTTCTAAAGCTTTATCTTTGCCAGAAGAGTGTTGGTAACTGTAAAAAAAAAAAAAGTATATATGAACATGGCAGCATTGCACTGTGTTTGAGTAGCACTTGTAAATGAATTGTTCTCACCTTCAGTTTGCCAATATCAGTGACTGGATACTTTGCTGTATAAAATACATTATGTTCATCAGAGTAGAACCAGAGGAGATTATGTCTATTTATCAAGCTAAAGGAATTTTAAGAATTTTTTTCTTTAAAAGAATCTGAATTTTTTTTTTTTTTTTTTTTTTAGTTCTTTACCTCAAGGATTGAGATATTTTGAATGGAGTTTGAAGGGGGAAAATGCTTCCTATAATAAACCAAAATACTTAGAAAATCGTCAGCTATTCTGACAAAAATAAACATTTTAAGAGACTTTATTCCTTTTGTCTGTGGTATCACTCATTGCTGGTAAATAAATAAAACTTTTTATATTTAGGTTATAACTGATTTTATTTTAATTATACTTCTATTTATTAGCACAGAAGAATCATGACAGCCACATTTCATTTCAACTTCTCATATCTGCTTTGATTAAAGTCAAGACAATAATCTTTGAGAAGATACATGTCAAATATATAATTTCAATAATTATGAGACTTTCAGTTTTTATCTCCAAGGTTGTGGTTAGAGTAAAGAAACTCAGCAACTCATTATAGTTCACTTAATCTTTGAAAGGTTGAAAATTGATTTTTTTCTCATAGAATATGTCATAGTTTTCCATATGGAGTAGTCAAGAGCCATGATTTTTTTTTTTTTTTTGTATTTAGTTTTTTACTTTGATAACGTTAGTTTTCTCAAAGTATGGATTTAGCTCATAATGATTCAGATTATTTTGCTGAAATATCAATTAACGTTGCAGGGAGCTCTGGACTACTGACATGATACTTCATTTGAGGTTCTAATTGTATCACTACAGTGGTGATATTAAAAATGACATGGCCATTGGAATTGCCTAGGTTCTCAGCCCTATGTCCGTTTTATAAGATGACTTTGATGCTAATTTCAAAAAACGTATTGATAAAGACAAGGAAATGTATGTAGAAGGAAGTGGGTTAGCTCAGGAAATGAATAACTACTTCTGTAAGAGTGTGTGACTATTTGGTTTTTCTCTCCGTGGATGCCTTGAGAAAGGATACCCAGAGAAGCTGATCTGAGTTCTTTTGAACACCCCAGCTAAATTTTAGTAGAGAGGAAACTGTACAGCTTGTGACTGCAAATGATGAATGCGAATTCTGGAGCCAATAAAAGAGTCAATTTTATACTTAGAACAAATGTGTTATTAAATTTGATTTAACTGTTTATATTTCTTCTTAAACATAAACGTTAAAATGGAATTTCTGACTTAACAAAAATATTTTAGAAACCCTTGTAACTTTTTGCTCTTCTGTACTTTGGACTTGGGTTAATTAGAATGAGTGACAACTAAACATTCTTAGTTTTTTTTTTTTTTCTGAGTTGGAGTCTCACTCTGTCACCCAGGCTGGAGTGCAGTGGCACACTCATGGCCACCACAACCTTGACCTGCTGGGCTCCAGCGATCCTTCCACCTCAGCCTTCCAAGTAGCTGGAACTACAGGCACACACTACCATGCCCAGCTTATTTTTTGATTTGTTATAGAGATGATGTCTTGCCAAGTTGCCCAGGCTGGGTCTCGAACCTGCGGGCTCTGGCAATCCTCTTGCCTCGGCCTCTCAAAGTGCTGGGTTTATAGGCTTGAGTCACCACACCCAGCCAACATTCTTAATTTTTAACATAGGCAGAGATAGTACAGTTTGTGTGACTATAGATAATTTTTATGAAAAGACTACATGTTTGATTTAGATATATTATTTGTGTACCCAAGGGGAAGAATAGTGGAGATTTCACTATTACTACGTTTTACATTATCAAACCAGTGAGAATCCTAGAAAGTTGGCAAATTATAATTTTTTTTTGAAAATGAAGGAAGGACTTAGGTATATGCATGAGTTTTTGGTGAAAAAAGACAACTCATTTAGTTGTGGGTAAAACTCCATGGACATTTTTTTTTCTTCTGTTTTTTTTACTTTTTCAGTGAGCCTAGCCTATTTGAGTTTTCTCAGAGATTGTTTAGTGTTGAACTCAGCAACAAAAATCAGTTCTAGGAGCTGGCCACTGCTCTGTGCAGTGGAAAGCTTTGATTATGTTCTGGAAATGATTTTGGAGGTTTTGCTGTAACCTGAGTTTTCTGACAGTCACTGTGGTCTGAGCTTTCCAGCCATTACATCCTTTAGGTAGAAAATCTGCCTTCTAGCCACTTGGGCAGTGAGATACTTGCCTAGTTGTAGGCCCTAGAGCCTCATGCAATGAACAGTTTTTATCAGGGGTTCCAACTTTATTTATTTATTTAATTTATTCATTTAAAATTCTTGGTAGCACGCACCTGTAGTTCCGGCTACTTGGAAGGCTGAGGAGAAAGGATTACCGAAGCTGCGGTGACTGGGAACGTGCCACTGCACTCCAGTAGGGTGGCAGAGTAAGACCATGCCTGACTGACTTTTGATTTATTGTAGAGACCAAGTCTCACCGTGTTGCTCAGGCTGGTCTCGAACCCCTGGAATCAGGCAGTCTTCTCACCTCCACCTCCCAAAGTGCTGGGATTACAGGCATAAACCACTGTGCCTGGCCCCATTTTAATTTCCGTTCTGGGACTGGTCTACTGCAAATCTTTTGAAGTTGGGCTGACATGCATTAGCATCTGTGTTTCTTTCCTTTTTTTTGAGTTGGAGTCTCACTCTGTTGCCCAGGCTGGAGTGCACTAGCACACTCATGGCCACTGCAACCTCGACCTGCTGTGCTTAGGTGATCCTTCTGTCTCATCCTTTCAAGTAACTGGAACTACAGATGCACACCACCACGCCTGGCTAATTTTGTGTGTGTGTGTGTGATTTATTGTAGAGACGAGATCTCACCAAGTTGCCCAGGCTGCTCTCGAACCCCCGAACTCAAGCAATCCTCTTGCCTCAGCCTCCCAAAATGCTGGGATTACAGGCTGAGCCACCACGCCCGGCCAGTGTCATCTGTGTTCCTCCAGTGAGCCCCAGTGACTCCTCTTTTCGGTAGATTAGTCATGTTATTACCCAGAGAGGAATGTTGAGCAAAGCAACGTTGCTCCTATTTTTTTAATCTTAAAAAACAAATTGGAAATAATCTTGAAAATGAAATTTCAAATAATTTTAGGTAGAGGAAAATGTAATTATTTTCACATAGGCCCTCATAAATTCCTTAAAAAAAAAAAGTCTTTAGAGGCAAATCTTGCTCTGTTAGCCAGGCTGGAGGACAGTGGCACAATCATGGCTCACTGCAGCCTCAAACTCCTGGGCTCAAGTGTTGTAAAGAGAAGGTCTCACTATATTGCCCAAGCTGGTCTCAACTTGGGCCTCAAGCTACCCTCCCACCTTGGCCTCCCAAAGTGCTAGGATTACACCATGCCTAGCCTTTATAAATGTTCTTTATTATATAGAACATCTGATTTACTGGTATTTTTTCTTATTGTAAGCCCTATTTACTGGTATTTTTTCTTATTGTAAGCCCTTTGTAAATGATGATTTCTTCCTGACAGGCTGTAGAACTTTATATTTGATCATCCGCATTTCCCTATTGACTTTGATTTTGTGTTTTTCTCCTGACTTCTATATTGTAAATATGTATGTAGCAGTAATACACAGAGCAGGAATACATTGTATAGCCAAACTCCAAAGTCTTAACCAGGTGCAGTGGCTCATGCCTGTACTCCCAGCACTTCGGGAGTCTGAGGCGAGTGGATTCCCTGAGCCCATGGGTTTGAGACCAGCCTGGGCAACTTGGCGAGATCTCATCTCCAAAAATAAGAAAAACAACCAAAGTGTCAGATTACTAAAAGTTGAGGTTTTGGTGGGAGAATATTGTAAGAGATTCTACTACCCCTATTTAAGCTGCAAGTATAACTTTGGTAAACAGTTTTCTTAAGTGAAGGAAAATTTGCAGGCCACAAATTTACGGTTTCTGTCTCCTTATTTCTTAATAACAAGCTTTTACATCTGCCCCTCCCTTAAAATGACATAAAATCAAATAAAACTACCATTTATTAAATGCCTACTCTGCCAGTTACTGTGCGAGGCACTTTCACAGACATGATGTCATTTGTTCTTTACAGGCGATGAACATTAATGCCCCGGTGTTTTTACAGAGGAGCTAAGGTTTGAAGACATTAAGTAACTAGGTCAAGGTCACACTACTTGAAGGTGGACACACAGGTCTGACAGACCCCGTGCCTATGGGCCTTCGGCAACAGTCGGATTCCATCAGAAAATATGCCGAAACAGAACAGTTTTTCCAACTTAAACCCTAGATGTAGGTATCTAATAAATACAGCATATCTGCTAATCAATACATCGTGTTATTTAAACCAGGCTTAAGAGCTCCTGGAAAAACTTTGGCAAAACTTTCTGATTCCCAGTAATCCTGAAGAAAATATGACATAGTGAAGCAGGATTTACTCTTATTTCCCAAATTTCCTACTCTGTGCGCATGAGACTATGAATCAGTATTAGAGAAGGAAAGCTCAGATCAGCATCTTTCACCTTGCTTCAAGTTTACACAGCTCTTCTCTTTGATAGTCTGAGCATTCCTCACTTATTTCCAGGTAACCGTGAAAATAAACATGTCTCTGGAAAGGGTTGGCAAATGCTGTCTTTCCCAACTCTGAGAGCTCAGTGTGAACATGGAGGTAACCTTATACTGTTATGGCCTCATTCAACAATTGGCTTCTTCCCTCGTGGTTAATTAAATACAAGAGGCAGAAAGCTGGGAGAAGTAAGGAGCTTTATTCTCATACCAGGGGATTGGGAAGCAGGCTGTGTATTTCCCCAAAACCTGTTTGTTTAAGCAGAGTTAGTATTCAGTATTTATAATAAAACATACAGTTACTTATCTTTTTCCCACTAGTAATAATGATTGCATGTCTTATGACCATTACTCAGTTTTCTTTTTTTTTTGAGTCGGAGTCTCACTCTGTTGCCCAGGCTGGAGTGCAGTGGCACACTCATGACCACCACAACCTCGACCTGCTGGGCTCAGGTGATCTTTCTGCCTCAGCCTTCCGAGTGACTGGAGCTACAGGCACACGCCACCATGCCCAGCTGATTTTATTGTAGAGATGAGGTCTTGCCAAGTTGCCTAGACTGGTCTCGAACCCGTGGGCTCCAGGCCACAGGTTCGAGACCACCTCAGCTTCCCAAAGTGCAGGGATTGTAGGTGAAAGACGGTGGCGCACAGTGAGACTCAACACCCGTTAAGGCCAGGAGATTTAATGGGTCGAATGTGGTGAGCTACAGGACCTGAGGGTCAGGCTGTAGCCCCGAGGCAAGGGCATGACGATCTTTATAGGGGCTTAGGGCGACCTGTCAGTCGTTTATAGGTCGGCTGGCAGAGCTTCATTTAGGTTGGTGGATTTTTCGCGGGCGCGGGAAAGGGTGCGGAGGAAGAACCCAGAAGGCACCGTTTCAGTCGCCATTTTAGTTTGCCAGGTCGCCATTTTGGTGGGGGCCAGGTTTAGGCTCCTTTCCAGGAAAGGGAGGGGACGTGGCTTTACCTGTGGCTGGCGGTGGCCCTTCAGTAGGTGTGAGCCACTGGGCCCGACTGAGTTTTCTTCTTAATCATTGTTAGATCTCAAACAGCTAATGTCACAAACTGGTGCTCATATTACATCCATCCTGCCGTTCTTCTAAGTTACAATTACCTTCAACAACTTGGGGCTGTGTACTTTCTAGTTGGTTGTGTTTTTTGCTTATTCTGGGAATTCTGGTTCACAAGGCTTGATTAAACATTATACATACAATGAACACAAAGACATGAAAGAAAGCAGTTGTCATTTAGAGACCAAGGGAACAGATAAATTTCTGGGTTTTAGTAAATTTCAGCCATGCTGATTTCTTATCTAGGTCCAATGGAGGCTTTTTCAGGACACACAGTTTCTTGTGTGTCTCCTGCTTATCAGGAGGCTCAGTGAAGATGGTTGTGTTCCCATCAGTACCTGCAACAGTTATTAGATCCAAGGACAGTGAGAGGGACAAGGAAAAACATTATCTTTTTTTTTTTTTTTTTTTGAGTCAGAGTCTCACTCTGTTGCCCAGGCTGGAGTGCAGTGGCACACTCATGGCCACCGCAGCCCTGACGTACTGGGCTCAGGCAATCCTTCTGCCTCAACCTTCGAAGCAGCTGGAACTATAGGCGTGCACTACCACGCCCAGCTTATTTATTTATTATTTTATTTTTTATTTATTGTAGAGATGAGGTCTCACCAAGTTGCCCAGGCTGGTCTTGAACCCCTGAGCTCAGGCAATTCTCCTCAGCCTCTCAAAGTGGTGGGATTACAGGCTTGAGCCACTGCACCTGGCCAGAACGTTCACTTTTAAGTTCAAACAGCTTCTACATTTAGCCCAACTCAGCTTAATACAAGTTTCTAAGTCTTTTTCTAAATGACTGTTTTAATATAACCCAAATGGCCTCTTTTCAGCCTGTAACAGTACTTCCCAGGCAGTTCTGCTATTGTCTTTGCCAGTGGCCATCTTCTTGAACCTCCAAACATGCTCAGCCTCCTGTCTAAGCTTGGAGGCCAGGTTCCTGGCTGTGGCTGGACAGGAAAACTGAGGAAATCCAAAGATAGGCATTAGAAAACCTGAAAAGAAGCAGGAAAGAAAGTAGAAGAAGCAACAAGGAGGAAAGAGGCTGAACAGCAAAGGAGAAACAGGAGAAACGGTCACCTCTTCTAAATAACACATAGCTCTAATGGAAATCATTACCAGTTACTGTGGGAGACACTTTCATAGACATGATGTCATTTGTTCTTTACGGGCTTCCAGAAGTGGGTAGGGGTATGGACTTTGGAGTCAAATTGGATTCCAGCCTGGTTCTGCTGCTCACTGCCGAGTGACCTTGGAAAGGCTACCTAAACACTCAGATTCCACCTGGTACAGGGGCTCACACCTGTAATCTCAACACTTTGGAAGGCTGAGGTGAGAGGATTGCCTGGGCCCATGGGTTCAAGACCAGCCTGGGCAACATGGGGAGACCTCATCTCTACATTAAATCAAAAAATTATCTGGGTGTGGTGGCACATGCCTGTAGTTTCAGTTACTTGGAAGGCTGAGACAGAAGAGTCACCTGAACCCAGCAGGTCGAGGCTGCTGTGGCCATGAGTGTGCCACTGTACTCCAGCCTGGGTGACAGAAGGAGACTCCAACTCAAAAAAAAAAAAAAATCACTCAGATTCCTTAGCCATGAAGTGGAGGGAGGAGCAGTACCTACTGCCTAGAGTTAGGAGGAGGGGATATAATGATATATGTAAATGACTTGAGATAGTGCCTGGCAGAGCAGCTGCTCAATAAATATTGGCTATAACCATGAACCTGAACAGGGAAGTTTTTATTAAAAACAAATAGTTATGTGTGTGTGTGAAGGGCATGTCAACAAATGTTTTCCACATTTACTGCTATTGTTATAAAGAGCAGAATTTCCTGAGATACTTTATTTTTTTGGTGTGTGTGTGAATCAGAGTCTCAGTAGCATGCTCACGGCCACTGCAGCCTTGACCTGCTGGGCTCAGGTGATCCTTCTGCCTCAGACTTCCAAGTAGCTGGAATTACTGGTGAGTGCCACCACGACCCGGCTAACCTGCAATACTTTAAAAATGAGTGTAAGACAATAATATTTCCTTCTAGTCATTGAGGTGTGTTTCTATGTGGTGGTAGCATTTTAAAAATACAAATGTACTTTGTCTTTTTGATGTTGTTTTTGTTATTATTTGAGTCATAGTCTCACTCTGTTGCCCAGCCTGGAGTGCAGTGACATACTCACAGCTACTACAGCCTTGACCTGCTGGGCTCAGACAATCCTTCCACATCACTCTTCCAAGTGGCTGGAACTACAGGCATGCACCACCACACCTAGCTAATTTTTTTTCTGTTTTAAAGACAGGTCTCACCAAGTTTCCCAGGCTGGTCTTGAACCCTTGGGCTTAGGCAGTCTTCTCGCCCCCACCTCCCAAGGTGCTAGGATTACAGATGTGAGCCACTGTGTCAGGTATTATTATTGACATTAAAGTAATTCAAAGATCACATGGGGAGAATGTCTCTGCTGTTTCAGTTTTGTGTTATATTACAGTGGTTTGATGGGTTCAAAAGACCTTGGCTCCAATGTTTGGTATGTGATGGTTTCCAATTAGAAAGGAGTTTGGTGTTATCATCTTGCTCTTGCGTTACTTCAAGATTGAAACAATCCAGTTATTCAGTGGGATAAGCTTTGCAACTTCATATTTCTACTATGAGGTCTAAGCTTCAGGGATTTAGTCTTACAGTGTCAATAAGACAAAGATAGAGAATCTAAGACACTTAGAAGTTTAAGTATCATACAATCATCACTAGCTTTGAAGAAGGCAAAAGAATAAGAACTAAATTGGGTATTTCACCATTCCCCATTCCAGAAGAACTCCTAAGGCCACCAGAAAATGCCTTCTTATATTAGGAGTGCATCTGAGATGTGGAAGTGAGGCTTGTTTGAGCACAGGTTGGCTTAAAGAGTTAGCCAACGAGGTGAGAGGATTGCCTGAGCAATCTGGGGGTTCAAGACCAGCCTGGGAAATTTGGTGAGACCTTGTCTCTACAACAAATCACAAAAATTAGCAGATGTGGTGGCTTGTGTCTGTAGTTCCAGCTACCTGGAAGGCTGAGGCGGAAGGATTGCCTGAGCCCAGCAGGTCAAGGCTGCAGTGAAGGTTCAGATGGTGGGTCTCTCAGGATGAAAAGACACTTGGGGGAATTCTACACACAGCCCAGCTGAGTATGTCAGTGTAACGTGGTATGCTGATGAAAAATGTCAAACTCTGTAAAATATTTTAAAAGGTTTATTCTGAGCCAAATGTGAGTGACCTAGGCCCATGGCAAAACAAACAATAAGTCCTGAAAATTTGTGCTTAAAATGGTTGAGTATGGAAGGCTGAGGCGGAAGGATTGCCGGAGCCCAGCAGGTCTAGGCTGCGGTGGCCATGAGTATGCCACTGCACTCCAGCCTGGGTGACAAGAGTGAAACTCCAGCTCAAAGAAACAAAATGATTGAGTAATAGCTTTGCTTGATACATGTTCAAGGAGACAGAAGTTACAGGCAAAACATAAAGCAGTACATTTGAGGATTACATTGAAGGCGGGACATCTCTAAGCAGGGGCTTGCGAGTCAGTAGGTGGATTCAAAGATACTCTGATAATTGGTAGAAAGAGTAAGGCTCAGTCTAAAGAGTTTGAAATGAGTAAAATAAATGTTGAGTTAAGATAGGGAGAGGTTGAGGAAGCCAATGTGTTGGGAGCCGGCCACAGAGGCCCACCTGAACATTAGGGATCAAGGTGGGCTGTGGACCCTGAGACCACTAGGATGTGTTCAGGAGCTGTTGGCCCATTTCCTCTTCCCTTTTTTTGCTATTTGGCACATCTCATCAGAAGGAGCTCTGCTGAACTAAGCTGAAGGCTCTGTGACTGTGACAGGCATGGCTAACTCTAGAAACTCATTGTTCCTGTTTCCCATGAACTGCGGTTTTGGCTTGGGTATTAGATATAATTCAAACTTAGGTCACATTTGGGAGCCTTCTATATGATACAAGCTTCTTTATAAGATTTAAAAGTATATTTGTAGAATTAGTATATACATATTGAAAGCTGTTTTCAGCTTTAGATGGTATAGATGATTATCTAGAGTTACTAGAAATGAACCAGCATGAACTTTGGACTGGGCCACATTCCTAAGGGCCCAGCATGTACTTTGGACTGGGCTGCATTCTTTTAAACCGGTTTTAGCTACAGTTAGCATAGGGTTTTTCTACTTATTATAGAAATTGAATTTATTTTATTCATGGAAAGTATTGTAGAATAGGTTATGCTACATCAGTGAATTATGTTAGTTCAAGCATGATCAAACATGATATTTTGAGGTTTAATAAGAATACAGCTAACTTTAGAAATTTCATTGTTCCCATTTTCTACTATTATGGTTTTGGCCTTAGCACAATTTACAGTTTATATTTGGGTTTTATTTTTAGAAGCTTTATTGCTGATAATCAGCTTTATATATTAGGATTAGGAATTAGAAACTTTTATAGAAGTTAAGATAGATATATAGGATTTTAGAATAGCCATTTTGTTAAGAGATTGTAATCAGTTGTTTCTAGAAACGGCCCAGCTTGATCTTTGGACTGGACCACATTCTTTAGGAACTGGTTTGAGCTATAATTAAGAGTTTCTATAGTGTAGGTAGAATTAGCACAGAACAGAAAGGGATTAGGATTTAAGTTAGTTATTAGGTTTTGTGTATGCATAAGCTTTAGAAGTTATTGATTATTAGAATATTATGATGTTAGAATTGTATTGCTTTTGAGGAACATTAACCAAGCATAAGAAACAGTGAGATAATTTTGGGATTGTCCTTCCTCATGCTTGAGGAAACACCTGGTGGGTAGAGGAACGCCCCTTATCCACCTGGCTTTGTGTTCATGTGAAAGTCTTGTGATTTAACCTGTGAAAATTTGGGATAAAAGACTTACGGTTTGTCCCATTAAATGGCTTCTGCACTAGACAGAGTTCAGTCTCTTTCTTTCTTTCTCTTTATATCTATCCCTCCATCTTTCTTTCTTTTAATATTTTTCCCTCTAGTTTAATCACTGATGCCATCTTTCCTACCAGAGACCCCCAATATCTGTAGGGGCTGGCCCCCCACACCAATGTTCTTGATATGTAGATGAAGCCTCTAAGAAGACTTTGGAGATAATAAATGGTAAGAGTCTTAAGTGGTGCCTGGAGTCCAGGATCCCAGGAAGGGGATTCTATACAGATGCAAATTTTCCCAAAAAATGGCTTTTCAGGGTCAGAAAATATTTTTTATTTCCTTCTTTATCTCTCATATGGACATTGTGCCAGAGTCGGGTTAGCAAGTAAGCCACATTATATAAGGTTAATAAAAACCCATCTGATGAGAATTTATAGTTTGTAGAACGTGGCAGTTAGGAATTTGGGCAAGAGAAGAAAAAGGTCAGAGTTTAGTCCTCAGTTGCAGTTGGAAGTTTTTACTGAATCTGCAGATCTGCTGTGAGCAATGCTAGGAGTGTTGTTTTATGAGTCATTACTTTTCATATATTATGTGGCCATCGTTTAAAAATGCTCTGTGAAATTTGTGAATGCCTTTCTTCTTTCTTTAAAATTGAAAATGTTTTATCATGTCTACATTTTTCATTTTTAGTTAGCAATAGTTTCTTCTGTACTACTGTGTGAATTCGTTAATTACTATTATTACTATTACCTCTATTAAGCACTTATTCCTCGTTAGGAAATCTCAGCAAGAAAAGTGTAACTGCTAATATGAAAATTGTTCTTAAATTTTCTCCTTGAAACGGTCCTTAGATATTTAGTTCAATACCTCACCCCTATATCCGTTTTAATAGCTGAAGCTCAAAACTCATAAGTGACTTGAGATTAGAAACGTAAATTAGTGACAGAGTTGATCACCAAGTGAGGAATCAGGTGCAAGGGACTTGAGATAGCTGCCATGAGTATTTCTTTCTAGATCATGTTGCTGTGGTGAGATCATTTTCTCATTGTGGTCATTTTTTTTCCTTTAGCACATTTACCAAGTACTTTGTATTCAGATCTCTTACTCACCTCTCCTTTTGCTTTTTAAAACAGAGGAGAATGAGAAGAGCCTGGTCAAATCAACTAATTTTTTAAAACTTTTATCTTCTGATAAAGGTTAATATACTTAATAGGTGAAGAAATTGAAATACTAAGGAAGATGAAATTTAAGGTGATAAAATTCATTATCCATGTCTGTCCCCTATTAGTGCTCCTAGATACACAGGAGTTGAATGTCTGGTGTCCTAATTTTTCTGATGTCTTAGTTACGAAAATAACAAGACGGCCAGGCATAGTGGCTCAAGCCTATAATCTCAGCACTTTGGGAGGCCAAGGCAAGAGGATTGCCTGAACTCAGGGTTCGAGACCAGGCTGACAACTCGGTGAGACCTCGTCTCTACAATAAAAAAAAAGATAAACCGGGTGTGGTAGCACACACCTGTAGTCCCAGCTACTTGGAAGGCTGAGGCAGAAGGATCGCCTTAGCCCAGCAGATCGAGACTGAGTAGCTGTGAGCATGCCACTGCATTCCAGCCTGGGCAGCAGAGTGAGACTTTGACTCAATAAATAAATAAACAAATAAATAAGACTTCGACTTGATAAATATATTAAATGGATTTGCTCAGTACTTATGTAGCAGCATTGTCCTTTAGACCCACTGAGGAATCTCAGGAATGAAATAATGACAAATAGGTAATACTTGTGGTTATGTTTTCCTTTGAACCAACAGCTCAGTAAACTTTGTAATGACTTTATATGAATAAAAATACAAGGCCATTTTTATTTCCTCCATCTTGATTGATGTGCCTTGCCTATTTTATTTGTTTGATATATTTTTATTATAGTGTTAATAATGGTTTTGTATAATTCATGCCAATGCGCAATAAAAATCTCATTGTGTTCACATTAGTTTGTGGGTCTCTTCTGTTGTATACAATTGTGGTTTAATACTAAAACTGTAACAGTATACATCCAGTACTCTTTAATTTTTCTTTTTTACTGCAAGCTGTATAACAAACTTACTTTATTCTCTATATGTCATTTTCATTTCTCTTTCAACATAATTTCTTTATTATGAGGCAAGTCAATACTCATGTCTTAAATACTTCAAGCATATATTTTTCATATTTTCTATTTTATAAAATCCTTGAAAATTCTTTGCTTCACATCAGTAAGGGATTCTTAATTGTGATTTGAAGAATTGTCTTCAAATTATTTGATATTTTAAAAAATTAAGTTATATCACGCGGTTGCCTGAGATACTTTTCAGTTTAAAAAATTTTTAATTTTTATTTTCTTTTTAAACAGCTTTATTGAAAAATAATTTACATACCATACAGTTTACCCATTAAAGTTTACAATTCAATTGTTTTTGGTATATTCACAGAATTGTATCATTTTTTGTATTTCATTTTAAATTCTGGAAATATGACACATGACATAAAATTTACCAAAGTAACAATTTTTTTCTTTTAGATTGGAAAATATAGTTTATTTAAGTATATAGTTTACTTACTATTTAGAAAGTAAGCTAGAGGCTGGGTGCAGTGACTCAGCCTGTAATTCCAGCATTTTGGGAGGCTAAGGTGAGAGGATTGCCTGGGCCCCGGGTTTGAGATCAGCCTGAGCAACTTGGTGAGACCTCGTCTCTTCAACAAGTCAAAAAATAAGCCGGGCATGGTAGCGTGAGCCTGTAGTTCCAGCTACCTGAAAGACTGAGGTGGAAGGATCGCCTAAGTCCAGCAGGTCTAGGCTGCAGTGGCTGGGAGTGTGCCAGTGCACTCTCGGCCTGGGCAACAGAGTGAGACTCCAACTCAAAAAAAAAAAAAAAAGCTTACAGAAAGAAAGAGAGAAGATTCACCTCCTGAAGATAGGAGAGGAGACCAAGCTAGGAAACATGGTGGCCATAGCTCAAAGAGCCATGTGGACACACCAGAACTTAGCAATGCAATAGCAAACCATTTTTTTAAGTGTAAAATTCAGGCCGGGCACAGTGGCTCATGCCAATAATCCCAGCACTGAGAGACCAAGGTGAGAGAATTGCCTGAGCCCACGGGTTCAAGACCAGCCTGGGCAACTTGGTGAGATCTCATCTATACAATAAATCAAAAAAATTAGCCAAGTGTGGTAGCGCATGCCTGTGGTTCCAGCTGTTTGGAAAGCTGAGGCAGAAGGACTGCCCGAGCCCCGTAGGTCGAGGCTGTCGTGGCCATGAGCATGCCACTGCACTCCAGTCTTAGTGGCAGAGTAAGATTACAACTCAAAAAAAAAAAAAAGAGAAAAATTCAGTGGTGTTAACTATATTCATATTGTTGTGCAACTCTAGAATGATCAATAATGAGGTGAACAGTCTCTAGAACTTAAAATACTTCTAAGTTTGGATAAAAATTCAAACTCCTGTGACTGGACTCAGTGACTCAGCCTGTAATCCCAGCACTTTGGGAGACCGAGACACGTGGATTGTCTGAGCCTGCAGGTTTGAGACCTGCCCGGGGAAACTTGATGAGACCTACAGAGACTCTACAGTAAATTAAAAACAAAAATTAGCTGGGCATGGTAGTGCACGCCTGTAGTTCCAGCTACTTGGAAGGCCGAGGTGGAAGGATCGCCAAAGTTCAGCAGGTCGATGCTGGGGTGGTCATGAGTGTGCCGCTGCACTCTAGTCTAGGTGACAGAGTGAGATTCCAACTCAAAAAAAAAAAAAAAAAATTCAAACTCCTTATCATAGAACAGAAGGTCCACATAAACCTCTGCTATTCTCCCTGTTGGCTGATGATCTTGCTTTCTACTTCATTGAGAAAATTAAAACAATCAGAGATTTCCTCAACTTTCCATCACTATATCTCCCCACTGACAAAAATCTGCTTTATATATTCTGTCTTCTCAACTTTTACTATGGAGGTACAGTCTATAATTGCCCCCATGTTCACAAGATTTCATCTTGTCTCATCTACTCAAAGACATAGTTTTCTCTACTGCTCTGCATTTTTCCTGTATCAATCCTCATTTGCTCTCTAGCAGCCCATCCTATTAGCTTATGGACATAGTATTTTTCCCATCTTAAAAATGAAACAAAAACACACTACATTTCCAGACCTCATTTCTTTTAGATGCTATTTTTTTCTTCTTTTTTTAGTAGATGTTTCACTCTGTCGCCCAGGCTGGAGTGCAGTGGCACCCTCACGGCCACTGCAGCCTCGACCTGCTGGGCTCAGGTGACCCTTCTGCCCCAGCCTTCCAAATAGCTGGAACTACAGGCATGTGCCACCACGTGCCTGGCTAATTTTTTGATTTATTGTAGAGACGAGGTCTCACCATGTTGCCCAGGCTGGTTTTGAGTCCCTGGAGCTCAGGCAATCTTCTCGCCTTTGCCTGCCAAAGTGTTGGGATTACAGACTTTAGTCACCGTTCCAGACTGCTGTTTTTTATTCTCTTTTGCAGTCACTCTTTGCAAGAATTTCTATATTTTCTCTTTGCAGTTCCCTTTTTCATTTTTTTTGGATTGGAGTCTCACTGTTGCCAGGGCTGGAGTGCAGTAGCACGCTCACGGCCACTGCATCCTTGACTTGCTAAACTCAGGTGATCCTTCCGCCTCAGCCTTCCAAGTAGCTGGAACTGCAGACATGTGCCACCATGCCCGACTAATTTTTTGATTTGTTATAAAGACAAGGTCTTGCTATGTTGCCAGCCTGGTCTCGAACCCCTGGACTCAGGCAATCCTCTTGCCTCCGCCTCCCAAAGTACTATATTACAAGCCACCACACCCAGCCCTTATTTTCTCTTAAAAGCACTTCAATTATGCTTTTGGGTCCCACAGTGACCTCCACTTTGCTAAACCCAATCTTTCATTGCTAGTTCTCATCTTCTTTGCCCCACCAGCAGGCTTTGACACAGCTGGTCACTCCCTCCCTGGTCCACTGTCTCCACTTGCCTAGACCTGCCATTCCCCCATTATCTTGATTTGCCTCTTACCTCAGTGGTTGCCCCATCACTGTTCACGGTCACCGCAGCCTCGACCTGCTGGGCTCAGGCGATCTTTTTACCTCAGTCTTCCAAGTAGCTGGAACTACAAGCATGTGCTACCATGCCCCGCTAATTTTTTTTTTTTTTTTTTTTTAATCTTAGAGATGAGGTCTCTCCAGGTTGCCCAGTCTGATCTCAAACCCATGGGCTCAGGCAATTCACTTGCCCGGGTCTCCCAAAGTGCTGGGATTATAGACATGAACCACCACGCCTGGCCTAAAATACAATTTTTATGCCAGTGATTCTCTAAATCCCCAGTTCCCATTCCCCTATAACCTCCCCAAGGTAGGGGGTCTTTGTCTCATTTGTTAACTGATGTTTCTTAAGTTTCTGGAATATGATGGACGTAACAGCCTCTCAATAAACACTTGTTGAGTGGATGAACAAGGGAATGAATGTGCTTGTGGAACTCATACTTTTACTTTTAAATTCTATCTAGATTTACTAGATTTATTTACAGATTTCTATGTAGAGTCTGAAGTCTGATTTTTTGGTTATATTGAATTTTTGAGATAATTGGGTGTGAGAAACTGGTTCATACTAGGGAGAACTTCTTACAAACTTTTTGTTTTACTTATGACTTTATATTTTAAATATGTTTTTGTGTAGTTTATATTTTGCTGTGTTAGTATCTGGATGCCTTTGGAGGAAAGAGTATCATTCAATATTCTAACCTTTAAAAAGATCTTGAGTGTTCTATTGAGAACATAAATTTTGGCTGGGTGTGGTGGCTCACGCCTATAATTCCAGCACTTTGGGAGACTGAGGTGAGAGGATTGTCTGAGCCCATGGATTCGAGACCAGCCTGGGCAACTTGGTGAGACTTCATCTCTATAATAAATCAAACAATTAGCCAGGCATGGTAGCACATGCTTGTAGTTCCAGCTACTTGGAAGGCTGAGGTGGAAGGATCGCCTGAGCCCAGCAGGTTGAGGCTGCGGTGGTCGTGATCGTGCCACTGCACTCCAGTCTGGGTGACAGAGTGAGACTCCAACTCAAAAAAAAAAGAACATACATTTTTACAAATGTAAGTAGAGTGTCTTCCGATTGATTTGTATATAGTCAACTACAAAGATATTTTCT
>NW_007260516.1:838140-840432 GCF_000164805.1 Carlito syrichta
GTTTTCCCCATAACTGGAACTTTAAACAGTTACAGGTTATGTTTTAAGACAGAAAACTAAAAACTAAAAATGGCTGTGCTATTGTCCACAAGTCGATTACATATTTATTGAGTTATAGCATGCTCTTAACCTAAGTCTATGGTATACTTTATTACTGTCCTCTCACAGTGGCACGTTCATGGCCACCCCAGAGCCGACCTGTTGGGCTCCGGCAATCCTTCCGCCTCAGCCTTCCCAAGGAGCTGAAACTACAGACGCACACCACCTCGCCCAGCTAGTTTTTGTGATTTAGTGTAGAGATGAGGTCTCACTATGTTGTCCAGGCTTGTCTCCAACCTCTGGGCTCAGGTAATCCTCTCTCCTCAGCCTCCAAAGTGCTCGAATTACAGGCTTGAGTCACCGTGCCCAGCTGAGTGATTTCTAATGTAGGTTTCTTAAGGAGTTCCATTAAATCTGTGAGCGTGCATGCAGAATTGTGAGTGTGTAAAATTTATTGAACCCTTTTATAAGGGCATTAATCCCATTCATGAGTAGAATGACCTAATCATGACCTAATCACCTTCTAAAGACCCCACATCTTAACCCTACTGCACTGGGGATTACGTTTTTTTGTTGTTGGTTTCTTTTTGTTTTGTTTTGTTTGTTTTTGAGTTGGTGTCTCACTTCATCACCCAGGCTAAAGTGCAGTGGCAGGCTCACGGCCACTCCCTGCTGGGATCCGCAATCCTTCCACCTCAACCTTCCAAGTAGCCAGAACTACAGGTGCGTGCTATCTCATTCGGCTAATTTTTAAAATTTTTATTGTGGAGACGAGGTTTCGCCAGTTGCCCAGGCTGGTCTTGAACCCGTGAGCTCAGACAATTCACTCGCCTCGGCCTCCCAAAGTGCTGGGATTATAGACTGATTCACTGAGTCTGTCTGGGGATTAAATTTTAACATGAGTTTTTCAGGGACACAAATATTCACACCATAGCCTCTTTTTCTCTTACATTTTTTCACAATGGAGTGTCTACAGACACAGACTTTTGACCTCACCATTTTCTTTTCTTTCTTTTTTTTTTTTGAGTTGGAATCTCACTCTGTCGCTCAGACTGGAGTGCAGTGGCCACTCCCGGCCACTGCAGCCTCAACCTGCTGGGCTCCAGCGATCCTTCTGCCTCAGCCTTCTGAGTAGCCGGAATTACAGGCACACGCTACCACGCCTGGCTCATTTTTTGATTTTATTGTAGAGATGAGGTCTCGCCCAATTGCCCAGGCGGGTCTCGAACCCTCGGGCTCAGGCAATCCACTCACCTCAGCCTCCCAAAGGCGCGGGATTACAGGCTGAGCTACTGAGCCCGGCTGACCTCACCATTTTCAAGATTATATTTACAGTCCAGGCAGGAAGCAAGAGAAGGTAACAACTTGTTTCAGCTGTTCCAGAAGCTCTCCACCAGCAACTTCCAAATATATTTCATTAGCCAGGAATGTATCATATGACTTTCCCTAGCTTTCTAAAAGGAAGCAGGAAAATGTACTTTTTTTACTTTGAGTGCATTGACCCTCAATATAATTAGGATCCTGATAGTGAGGAAGAAGAGGAGAATGGATATTGGAAGGGCAACTAACAGTGTTTGTCCCAGTCTGCTCTTTGAAGACTGGTTGAGAAATGTTATAGCAAAGCTCAATGTCTCTCTACATTTGAAGACCAATATTGTATCTTTCTGTTCCTGAATCAATGGATCGGTTATGGTCTTTGAATTCTGGATGTCTGTGTGCAACAATCAACAGAACTGAGCATTTGCAATTGCTGCCTAAAGCCACAATCCCCACAGCGGGAATTTGGTTCACTTATGTTGAATTTTTGTCTAGCTATTTCAATCAGACTTCAATTTGCTTTGATCAATAGTTACAAACGGAACACTTTCAGGGCGTCACTGTTTCAACAACTTTATACATTAAATGGATCTTTTTTTTTTAAGACAAAGTCTAGAAGCCCAACTAACATAAAAAAAAGTGTATGCTAAGATCAAAACAATGAAAACCAAAAATACTTTTCACGTTGGAATGGTCTGTTCTCAAACATGGATTTATTGCCCTGTGTGTATTTCTTAAAGTAAAGAAAAATGATTTCATTTATAAATATTGAGTAAAGCAAATCAATATTTAGATGAAATTATTTGATAAGAATAAAATAATCACTAGCCATGTTTCATTCTTTTAGGACTTTGTCTCCAAATCTGTTTTGTTTTGTTTGAGTTGAAGTCTCACTCTGTCGCCCAGGCTGGAGTGCAGTGGCACGCTCATGGCCAC
>NW_007260516.1:840452-852062 GCF_000164805.1 Carlito syrichta
GCTCATGGCCACTGCAGCCTCGACCTGCTGGGCTTAGGCGATTCTTCCACCTCAGCCTTCCAAGTAGCTGGAACTACAGACGCTCACCACCACGCCTGGCTAGTTTTTGTGATTTATTGTAGAGACGAGGTCTCACCAAGTTGCTCAGATTGGTCTGAAACCCCCAGACTCAGGCAATTCTCTCACCTCGGCCTCCCACAGTGCTGGGATTACAGGCTGAGCCAACTCATCAAGATTTTAGAAAAAAGTAGAATACTTCTGGCTAGTTGTCAGTATAGGTGAAGTATAATCAATATTATTTGGATTCTAAAATCAAAACAATTTCTTCCCAGAGACTTGGTACTACAAATCAAGGAAATGTATGAACGAGTAAAAAGATTTATTTCGTTATTAATATAGAATTAATTGATCTTTTTTTTTTTTTTTAGTTGGAGTCTCACTCTATCGCCTAGGCTGGAGTGCAGTGGCATGCTCATGGCCACTGCAGCCTCAATTTGCTGGGCTCAGGTGATCCTTCACAGCTGGGACTACAGGCACGCATCACCGTGTCTGGCTAATTATTTATTTCTTTATTGTAGAGATGTGGTCTCACCAAGTTGCCTGGGCTGGTCTCGAACCCATGGACTCAGGCAATCCTCTCACCTCGACCTCCCAAAGTGTCGGAATTATAGGCGTGAGCCACCGCTCCTGGCCTAGATTTCTTAAGATGTTGTCACTATAGACATTCTCAGCAACTTCAAATAGAGCAACACATTCTTGGAAAGTTGAAAATAGTGCTATACATTCTGGCATCCCCATTTACTAACAGAAAGCAGTATGCTTTACACATTATGACATAGAGATAAATGCATTCACTTTTAGGGAGAGCTGAGTTCTTGACCTGGAATAATGTCAGCCAAGTTCCTTAGCCTCTCTGAACCTCTGTGTCCTCTTCTTTAACATTTAGTGTACCTACCCAGGCATTGTGGCTCACGCCTATAATCCCAACACTTCGGGAGCCTGAGGTGGGAGGATTGCTTGAGGTTAGGAGTTAAAGACCATTTTAGGCAACCTAGTGAGACCTCATCTCTACACAAAATTTAAAAATTAGCTGGGCATGGTGGTGTGCATCTGTAGCTACTTGGGAGGCTGAGGTGGAAGGGTCACCTGAACCCAACAGGTTGAGGCTGTGGTGAGCCGTTGATTGTGCCACTGCACTCCAGCTGGGAAAAAGAAGCCTAGACCAAAAAAATAAAAAATAAAAAATAAAAAAAGACGGTGTTATTATGCTGCCAAGTAGAACAGTTATGATTTCTAGAGGTCATGTAAATAAAATGCTTGTCACATAATATTCATTCAGTGAGTGTTCAGTTCCTTCTTTCTTTCTATGAGCTTCAGCTTGCTTATCTTTAAAATGTAGGGCTAGCTGGTTGTGGTGGCTCACACCTGTAATCTCAGCACTTTGGGAGGCGGAGGTGAGAAGATTGCCTGAGTCTGCAGGTTTCAGACCAGCCTGGGCAACTTGGTGACACCTCATCTCTACAACAAAAAAAAGGAAAAAAAAAATTACCCTGGTGTGGTGGTGCGTGCCTATAGTGCCAGATACTTGGAAGGCTGAGGTGGAAGGATCTCCTGAGCCCAGCAGGCTGAGGCTGTGGTGGCCGTGAGCATGCCACTGCACTCCAGCCTGGGTGACAGAGTGAAACTCCAACTCAAAAATAATAATAACAATAAGATAAAATGTAGGGCTAGCTCAGCGTGGTGGCTCATGCCTCTAATCTCAGCACTTTGGGAGGCGAGAGTGAGAAGATTGCCTGCGCCCAGGGGTTTGAGACCAGCCTGGACTACTTGATGAGACCTTGCCTCTACAATAAATCAAAAAAGTTAGCCAGGCGTGGTGGCACAGTCAGTGGTTTCAGCTACTTGGAAAGGCTGAGGTGGAAGGATCGCCTGAACTCAGCAGGTTGAGGCTGTGGTGACCGTGAGTATGCCACTGTACTCTAGCCTGAGTGACAGAGTGAGACTCCTGCTAAAAAAAAAAGTCTAACCTTGAAGTCAAAGACTCCTAACTGCTCTATAGATGTTTTTGGTTTGTTTTAGTCTGGGGAACACCTTTAAAATTAACTCTTTATGAAGCATAGTCCTATGGGTGGTAACATAAAAATAAGTTCTTATGTATGTTTCTAAAACACAGAGAAAATGGAAAAGCCACAGAGCTCTAACTAAGGTGTCAGACAGATGATCAGAAGAAAATTCAGAACTGGATGTTGAACAACTAATATTGTTGGGATTCAATTGCACAGAGGTCGGGACTTCTTATCTCTCTGAAGGCCCCACGGTTGATGGTAGCAAACATCCTTCTTCTCAAAAGAAGGAAATATTTAGTTGGTGAAAGGAGGTACCTATAGAAACCTAGAAGAAACGAAGCTTATTCTTATTTTAGTCTTTGTGCCTCAGCATAGCCATTAGAAAGCGTTTAGACAGTCTACTGCAGGCCAAGCAGTGGCCTATTCCACTCCCTCTGCACATTTCCCTTAGATGCAAGTCCAGGACAACCCAGCCTTTCAACTCATGATTTAACGTAATAATCTATAGTAAACGTTCAGTTTTCTTGTCAAGGTGGAAGGTCAAACCTATAGAAATGATAATAAGACCACCTTTGGTCAAGGAGTTTATGGATTGCAATTGTCTAATAAGTCTCTTGTAGGAAAAACCCCTCTGGGTCCAAACCCCCAGGTTAACCTAATCAGCCCTTTATGACCTATGTGACAGACAGACCCCACCATGGCAGCAATCATGTGACTAAACCATCCGTCTGCCTAATGTCCATCACCTGACATCAATACCTGCTCATACCTGTCCCTTAGTGATCACGTGGAGCGTATCACCACCCAATCACCTTAATGAACTTCCCTCATCAAAGGGAATGGCTAAAGAGACTCAACCACAAGCCACAAGTGGCCATTGCCTTGCTAGACTCTGACTGTGGCCATGTGCTCTTTGAGCTATGGCTATCGCCATACTTCCTGGCTTTGGCTCCCTCCCCTACCTTGGGGAGGTGAATCTTCTCTCTCTCTCTCTCTCTAATTTACTTTTAAACAAACTATATCTTCTAATCTAACTTCTGTGCAATTCTTTGCATCTATCATGCAGCATTGGATCATGTCCCAGACACTCACACCCCCAGCAGGCCTGACATTCTGGAAGTCCCGCTGGGAGAGTGTGACCCTAACAGCTGGATTTCAGAAACTACAGGTCAATGAGCTTTACAGTAATCATTACCAAAATTATGGAATACGTGACAAATAATCGGTTCTACAAAAGTAGAGCATTCTCCCACATAATTACAACACAATCAAGACACTCAGAGATTTTTTTTTCTTTTTTTTTTTTTTTTTTTGGGTTGGAGTCTCACTCTGTTGCCCACCTCTGTTGCATGCTTCTGGCCACCGCAGCCTCGACCTCCTGGGCTCAGGTGATCCTTCAGCCTTGGTCTTCCAAGTAGCTGGAACTACAGGCATGCACTACCATGCCTGGCTAATTTTTGATTTATTGTAGAGATGAGGTCTCGCCAAGTTGCCCTGGCTGGTCTTGAACCTGTGAGCTCAGGCAATCTTCTCACCTTGGCCTCCCAAAGGGCTGGGATTATAGGTGTGAGCCACTGCGTCCGACCTTTTATTTATTTATTTATTTAGTGAGTTGGGAATCTCACTATGTCACCCAGGCTGGAGTGCAGTGGCACACTCACGGCAACCCCAGTGTTGACCTGCTGGGCTCCAGCAATCCTTCCGCCTCAGCCTTCCAAGTAGCCAGAACTACAGGCATGCACTACCATGCCTGGCTCATTTTTTATTTTTATTTTTATTTACTTATTTATTTTGAGTTGGAGTCTCACTCTGCCGCCCAGACTGGAGTGCAGTGGCCGCTACCGGCCACCGCAGCCTCTACCTGCTGGGCTCCGGTGATCCTTTCGCCTCAGCCTTCCAAGTAGCCGGAATTACAGGCATGCGCTACCACGCCCGGCTGATTTTTTTGATTTGTTGTAGAGATGAGATCTCGCTGCCCAGGTGGGTCTCAAACCCACGGGCTTAGGCAATCCACTCACCTCAGCCTCCCAAAGGCGCGGGATTACAGGCTGAGCCACCGAGACCGGCTTCATTTTATATTTTTATTGTAAAGACGAGGTCTTGCCAAGTTGCCTGGGCTGGTCTCGAACCCATGGGCTCAGGCAATTCACTTGCCTCGACCCCCCAAAGTACTAGGATTACAGGCTGAGCCACCAACCCTAGCCCCAAAACATTTTAAATAATTTATTTAGTTATTTAGTTTTTGAGCTGGAGTCTCACTCTGTTGCCTAGGCTGGAGTGCAGTGGCACGTTCACAGCCACTGCAACCTCAATCTGCTGGACTCAGGTGACCCTTCCATCTCAAGCTTCCAAGTAGCTTGAACCACAAGTGTGTGCCACCATGCCCAGCTAATTTTTTGATTTATTGTAGAGATGAGGTCTCAGCCAAGTTGTCCAGGTTGGTCTTTAACCCATGGTCTCAAGTAGTCCTCTCATCTTGGTTTCCCAAAGTGCTGGGATTATAGGTGTGAGCCACTGCACCAGGCTTCATTAATTTATTATTACAAACTGTGCAATAGTAAATAACACTATATATATCTCATTTTACACAAAAGCATGTCTATTTCTAGAATGAATTCCTGAAGACTTACTAAGTATTCACATATATTTCCATAAATATTGCCATATTCCTCTGATAGGGTGATTGCCCTATATCAATAATTAATGAGAATATCTGTTTACCCAAAGCATAACCAACACAGGATTTAGCCAACACGGTGTGATCTTAGGACATCACTGGTAGATCTGCTTCCTGAAGATCTTTCTTTTAAACTCATAGAAATGCCCGAATTCCTCTATTTTGCCTTACCAGCCCTGCCCATAATTGTAGTACCTCCTTGCTTAAAATCCTGTAATGGCTTCTCAACAGAAAAAAAAGACCTCTCATTGTTCTTAGTATGGCTTTTGCTTTTATCTTTAACCTCATCCCTCACTACTTCTCAATAACTGGCACTCTCTCCCCAGCTCTGCTCTAACCTTACTCAACCACCAACAGTTCCTCCCTAATGCCAGATGTTTGTCTTACCTATAGTCTTTGCAAATGTGCTGTTCTTTTGTGGAATGCTTTGACCCATTTTGTCTTTTTTCCTTACCCAGCCTGGTCTGGATTAGGTATTCCTTTTGTTGTACTATCTAGCTTCCCAATTTTTTTTTTTTTTGAGTTGAAATCTCACTCTGTTGCCCAGACTGGAGTGCAGTGGCATGCTCACAGCCACTGCAGCTTTGCCCTGCTGGACTCAGGTAATCCTTCCACCCCAGCCTTCCAAGTAGTTGGAACTATAGGCACACACCACCACTTCCAGCTAAATTCTTTTTAAAAATTTTATTTATTATAGAGACAAGATCTCACCAAGTTGCCCAGGCTGATCTTGAACCAGTGGGCTCAGGCAATCCTCTTGCCCTGGCCTCCCAAAGTGCTGGTATTACAGGCGTGAGTCACAGTGCCTGGCCTGGGGGTAATAGTCTTAGAAAAGATATCTGCTTACATTCTTTTGTTAATGTATTTTATTTTTTACTGTGGTAAAATATATGAAACATTTAAAAAGTACTAATTACATTAACGTTGTCGTGCAACCATTACCACTGTCTGTTTCCAAAACTTCATTACCCCAAATATAAACTCTGAGCCAGCACGGTGGCTCACCCCTATAATCCTAGTACTTTGGGAGGCCAAGGTGAGAGGATTGCCTGAGTCCACAGTTTGAGACCAGCCTAGGCAACTTGGCGAGACCTCATCTCTACAATAAATCAAAAAATTAGCCAGGCATGGTGGTGTGTCACTTGGAAGGCTGAGGAGGAAGGATTGCCTGGGCCCAGCAGGTCAAGGCTGCAGTGGCCGAGAGTGTGCCACTGCACTCCAGTCTGGGCGACAGAGTAAGACTGACTCAAAAAAAAGAAAAAAATAAGTGAGACCAAATAGAAACTCTGTAACCATGAAGCAATAACCTCCCATTCCTCTCTTCTCCCTCTAACTTATTTTCTGTCTCTGTGAAGTTGCCTATTCTAGATATTTATTTAATTGAAATTTTACAATATTTGTTCTTTTGTGCCTGGCTTATTTCATTTAGCAAATTTTCAAGGTCCATCCATGATGCAGTGCCAGAGTCCTGCTCCAGCCGGGTTCAGGGTACCCCAAAAGTGGAGACGGCATTGGTGACTGGGGGGAAGAAGAGAGAAAGAGAGAGAGAGAAAGAAAGAGACTGGACTCCAGTCTAGTGCAGAAGCGATGTGTGTTATTGGGAATTACAATGGGTCTTTTATACACAAAGTCAGATGTGGGAGGGGCGTCCCCCACCCACCAGAAACCTTAATCCATGAAAACTTAATCAATGATTGCCTTTAAACCCTTTTCATATGATAATCTTAAAATCCCATAACAAGGGATAACCTAATCTGTGACTGACATATTCTATAAACCTTTTTCATCCTAAACTGATTGATTTATGCCAAGTTAAGCAATTCTATGGAAACTTAAGTATTTACTTTACAAATGAAAGTGGCCCATCCCAGAATGTTTGGAATGTGGCCCAGTCCAAAGTTCACAGTGGGCTACCTGCAAGTAACCCAGCCGCATTCTTTCAACAAAATGGCTGACTTCTAAAACTGTATTCTACAATTTACACCTTCAATAAATCCTAAGATCATGACCCAGAAGCCTGTGATCAATACTAAGGCTCTTAGATGTGACATGAGTTTGAATTATAAGTTGTGTGAAAGCCAAAACTGCAGTTTGTGGAAGAATGGGAGCAATGAGCTTCTAAAGTTAGCTTGTGTTCATCCCAGTCTCAGAGTTTTTATGTTTTGAGATCACAGGAGCTTAATCTGGTTAGTGCTGAGTAGAAAGGGGGAGGAAATGGGGTCAGTAGCTCCTGAATGCATCCTAGTGGTCTTGGGGTCATTGGCCCTTCCTGATCCCTAACGCTCAGTGGGCCTCCGTGGCCGGCTCCCAACAATGCAGCATGTATCAGGACTTCATTCCTTTTTGAGGATGAATAATGTTCTTTTGTATGTTCATACCACATCATTTCAAATTATGGCCATCCTAGTAGATGTGAAATAGTTTCAATTCGCATGTCCCTAATGACTAAGGGTATTAAATATCTTTTCATATACTTCTTGGTCATTTCTACAACCCTTTAGAGAAATAGCTATTCAAGCACTTTGTCCATTTTTTCTTTTTTATATTTTGAGTTTTAGGAGTTTTAAAATATATTCTGTATATTAAAACCTTATCAGATATATGACTTGCAAATATTTAAATATTTTCTTCCATTCTATGGTTTGTCTTTTAACTTTCCTTTTGTGTGTGTGTGTGTGTGTGTGTGTGTGTGTGAGTTGGACTCTCACTTTGTATATGGTGTGATGTAGGGGTCTAACTTACAGAAAAAAACAAAAATTAGCCAGGTGTGGTGGTGCATGCCTGTGGATGCAGCTACTTGGAAGGCTGAGGTGGAAGGATCACTTGAGCTCAGGAGGTGGAGGCTACAATGAGCCGTGAGCATGCCACTGCACTCCAGCCTGGGTGACAGTGAGACTTGAACTCCTGGGCTCAAGCAGTCCTCTCGCCTTGGCTTCCCAAGTCCTGGAAATGCATATTCACAAATATGTAGAAATTAAATGATTTATTGTAGAGACAAGTTCTCACCATGCTGCCCAGGCTGGTCTCAGACCCCCGGGCTCTGGCAATCCTCTAGTCTTGGCCTTCCAAAGTGCAGGGATCATAGGATCTTCTTCTTCTTCTTTTTTTTGATGTAGTTGTTTACAGCTATAAATTTTCCTCTGAGCACTGAATTCACTATATCCCATACGTTTTTATATGCTATTTTTTCATTTTCATTTGTATTTAAATATTTTTAAATTCCCCTTGTGATTTCTTCTTTGATCTACTGGTAATTTAAGAGTATGTTATTGTCTGGGCGCGGCAGCTCAAGCCTGTAATCCCAGCACTTTAGGAGGCAGAAGTGAGAGGACTGCCTGGGCCCACAGGTTCGAGACCAGACTGGGCAACTTGGTGAGACCTCGCCTCTACAATAAATCATTTAATTTCTACATATTTGTAAATCTTTTCTCTTAAATCCAGAGACAGACTACATACATTTGTGAATTGTTGTTTTTCTTTTGTTACTGACTTCTAGCTTTATCTCACTGTAATTGAAAAAAATTAGCTGGGTGTGGTAGCGCACGCCTGTAGTTTCGGCTACATGGAAGGCTGAGGCGGAAGGATTGCCGAAGCCCAGCGGGTAGACGCTGGGGTGTTTGTGAGTGTGCCACTGCACTCCAACCTGGGTGACAGAGTGAGACTCCAACTCAAAAAAAAAAAAAAAAATATTGAAATTTGTTTGGTGGCAAAACATATGCTCTATCTCAGTGGTCCCCAACACTTTTGGCATCAGGAACTGGTTTCATGGAAGATAATTTTGCCATGGACCAGGGATGGGGGTTTGGTTTCAGGATTATTCAAGCGCATGACATTTATTGTGCACTTTATTTCTATTATGACTATATTGTAATATATAATGAAATAATTATACAACTCACCATTAAAAAAAAAGAGGCACAGACGGAAGTGGTAAATAAAATAATGGGCAGACCATGCACTAAGTATCAGATTCTGACTTAAAGTCTGCCACTAAGTGCAGCTGTACAATTAAAGCACATCAACTCACTTGCCACTCACTGGTAGGGTGTTGATATGAGTCTGCAAGCAATGGATTTATTATGGTCCCTGTGCGGTCAAACCTCACTGCTAATGATAATCTGTATTTGCAGCCACTCTTCAGCGCTACTGTCACCATCTTAACTCCACCTCAGATCATTAGGCATTAGATTCTCATAAGGAGCATGCAACCTAGATCCCTCACATGCACACTTCACAATAGGGCTCACACTCCTATGAGAATCTAGTGCTGCTACTGATCTGACAGGAGTGGGAGCTTAGGCAGTAATGCAAGCAATGGGGAGTGTCTGTAAATATAGATTACGCTTTGCTCACTCACCCACCACTCACCTCTTGCTGTGCACCTGGTTCCTAACAGGCCATGGACCAGTACCAGTCTGTGTCCCAGGGACTGGGGATTCTGCTCTATCTGGAGAATGCTCCATGTACACTTCAGAATAATGCGTATTTTGTTGATGTTGGGTAAAGTATTGTATGTATGCCTGTTAGAGCTAGTTAGTTTATATTGTTGTTCAAGTTCTCTAGCACCTTTTTTTTTTTTTTTTGAGTTGGAGTCGCACTCTGTCACCCAGACTGGAGTGCAGTGGCTGCTCCCGGCCACTGCAGCCTCGACCTGCTGAGCTCCGGTGATCCTTACACATCAGCCTTCCAAGTAGCCGGAACTACAGGCATGCGCCACCACGCCTGGCTGATTTTTTGATTTTTATTGTCGAGATGAGGTCTCGCTGCCCAGGCCGGTCTCGAACCCGCGGGCTCAGGCAATCCACTCACCTCAGCCTCCCAAAGGCGCGGGATTACAGGCTGAGCCACTGAGCCCGGCTTTCTAGCAGCTTACTGATCTTCTGTCTAGATGTTTTATTCATTATTGAAAGTGTATTGAAGTTTCCAACTATTATTGTTTTTTTGTTTGTTTGTTTTGAGTTGGAGCCTCACTCTTGTCACTCAGGCTGGAGTACAGTGGCAAGCTCACGGCCAGCACAGCCTTGACCTACTGGGCTCAGGCAATCCTTCCACTTCAGCCTTCCAAGTAGCTGGAACTATAGACGCACACCACCATGCCCCGGCTAGTTTTTGTGATTTATTGTAGAGGTGAGGTCTCACAAAGTTGCTCAGCCTAGTTGCGAACCCCTGGACTCAGGCAATCCTCTTGCCTTGGCCTCCCAAAGTGCTGGGATTACAGGCTGAGCCACCGAGCCTGGCCTATCATTGGTGAAGTGTCTATTTCTCCCTTCAATTCTGTCAATACTTCTGTTGTCTGTTGAATATATGCTTAAAATTGGTATATCTTCTTTCTTTCTTTATTTTGAGTTGGAGTCTCACTCTGTTGCCTAGGCTGGAGTGCAGTGGCATGTTCATGGCCATCATAGCCTCGACCTGCTGGGCTCAGGCAAACCTTTCACCTCACCCTTCCAAGTAGCTGGAACTACAGGAGCACACCACCATGCCTGGCTAATTTCTTGCTTTTTTTATTGTAGAAACAAGGTCTCACCAAGTTGTCCAGCCTGCTCTCGAACCCCAGGACTCAGGCAATCCTCTTGCCTTGGCCTCCCAAAGTTCTACAGGCTTGAGCCACGGCACCTGGCCCAGTATATCTTCTTGATGAATGAACTTTTTAATCAATATATAATGTCCTTCTTTGTCAGATTTTGACTTACAGTTTATTTCATCTGATTTTAGTACTGCTACTCCAGTTTTGTTGTTGTTGTTACTATTTGCATGGAATATATTTTCCATCCTTTTACTTTCTATCTTTTGGTATTTTTGAGTTTTTTTTTTTGAGGAGGAGTCTCATTCTGTCATCCAGGCTGGAGTGCAATGGCACACTCACTGCACCGCAGCCTTGACCTGCTGGGCTCAGGAGATTCTTTCACCTCAGCCTTTCAAGTAGCTGGAACCACAGGTGTGTGCCACCATGCCCGGCTAGTTTTTTACCGTAGTTTTTTAAGTTGGTCCCATCACACCAGAAGCTTATTTGATTTGTAGATGTCTTTCATCAAATTTGGGAGGTAGCTGGGCATGGTGGCTCATTCCGTAATCCCAGCACTTTCGGAGCCCGAGGCAAGAGGATTGCCTGCGCCTAGGGGTTTGAGACCAGCCTGGGCAACTTGGTGAGACCTTGTCTCTACAATAAATCACAAAAATTAGCCGGGTGTAGTGGCATGCGTCTGTAGTTCCAGCTTCTTGGAAGGCTGAGGTGGAAGGATTGTCTAAGCCCAGCAGGTCGAGGCTGTGATGCCTGTTAGCATGTCACTGCACTGCAGCCTGGGAGACAGAGTGAGACTCCAACTCAAAATGAAAATACAGAGAAGGCCGGGCTCAGTGGCTAAGCCCGTAATCCCAGCACTTTGGGAGACCGAGGCAAGTGGCTTGCCTGAGCCCACGGGTTTGAGACCAGCCCAGGCAACTTGGAGGGACCTCATCTCTACAATATATAGAAAATTAAACAGGCATGGTAGCATGAACCTGCAGTTCTGGCTACCTGGAAGGCTGAGGTGGGAGGATCGCCAGAGTCCAGCAGGTTGATGCTGGTGTGGTGGTGAGCATGCCACTGCACTCCAGCCTGGGCGTTGGAGTGAGACTCCAACTCAAAAAACAAACAAACAATAAAAATCTTAAAAAAAAAAAACAAATTTGGGAGGTTTTAGCCATTATTTACTCAAATATTGTCTCTGCCCGCTTCTTTTTCTCCTTTTTGTACTTTTATGATGTATATGTTGGTCCTCTCGCCGGTGTCTCTTAGGTCTGTCACTTTTCTTTTTTTTTGAGTCAGAGTCTCACCCTGTTGCCCAGACTAGAGTGCAGTGGCCGCTCCCGGCCACCGCAGCCTCG
>NW_007260516.1:852082-855083 GCF_000164805.1 Carlito syrichta
TGGGCTCCGGCGATCCTTGCACCTCAGCCTTCCAAGTAGCTGGAACTACAGGCATGTGTTACCACGCCCGGCTAATTCTTGATCTATTGTAGAGATGAGGTCTCACCAAGTTGCCCGGGTGGGTCTCGAACCCGCAGGCTCAGGCAATCTACTCACCTCAGCCTCCCAAAGCGCGGGATTACAGGCTGAGCCACCGAGCCCGGCCCACTTTTCTTTACTTTGTCTTTTTTCTGCTCCTCAGACACAATATTTTCAGTTATCCTAGTTTCCAGTTTGCCCACTCTTTCTTCTGTCCATTCATATCTGCTTTTTACCCTCTCTAGTGATTTTTTTTTTAAACTTCATTTATTGTACTTTTTAGACCAGAGTTCTGTTTGGTTCCTGTTTATAATTTTCATCTTTTTTTTTCTGAGTCAGAGTCTCACTCTGTTGCTCCGACTGGAGTGCAGTGACACACTCACAGCCACTGCGGCCTTGGCTTGCTGGGCTCAGGCAATCCTTCTCCTTCAGCCTTCCAAGTTGCTGGAACTACAGGTGTGTGCCACCATGCCCAGCTAATTTTTAAAAATTATTTATTGTAGAGACGAGGTCTCACCATGTTGCCCAGGCTGGTCTTGAGCCCATGGGCTCAGGCAATCTTCTTACCTCTGCCTCCCAAGCGCTGGGATTAGAGACGTGAGCCACTGTGCCTGACTTTTTTGTTTTGTTTTGTTTTGTTTGAGAAAGCAGGATTTATTGAGAGGACAGAAGAGCTCCCACAGCAGAAGGGGACCCGAAGAGGTTGCCCTGTTTTATTTTATTTTTTTGTGATTTGGGATCTCACTCTATTGCCCAGGTTGGAGTACAGTGACATAATCATGATGATCTTGGTTCACAGCAGCCCTTGATTTTCTAGGCTCAGGCAATCCTTCCACCTCAGCATCCCGAATAACTAGGACTGCAGGCATGCGCCACCATGCCTGGCTAATTTTTAAATTTTTATTTGTTAATAGAGACAAGGACTGGCTATGTTGCTCAGACTGATCTCAAACTCCTGGATTCCACCTCTTCAGCCTTCCAAAGGGCTGGGATTACAGGCATGAGCCGCCAAGCCGGGTCTTTTTTTTTTTTTGAGTTGGCGTCTCACTCTGTTACCCATGTTGGAGTGCAATGGCACATTCACGTCTCACGACAGCCTCAATCTCCTGGACTTAGGTGATCCTCCTGCCTCAGTCTCCCAAGTAGCTGGGACTACAGATGCGTGCCACCATACCCAGCTAATTTTATTGAAATTCATTTCTTTTTTGTAGAGTTGAGGTCTCATTATGTGCCCAGGTCAGTCTTGAACTTCTAGCTTTAAGTTTCCCTCCTGCCCTGGCCTTCCAAATTGCTGGGATTACAGGTGTGAGCCATCATGTTAGGCCAATTTCCATCTATTTATTGATGTTCTCATTGTGCTCAGACATCGTTTCCTTGGTTTTCTTTAGTTCTTTTTTCTGTGTTTTTCCTTAGCTCTTTGGGCATATTTAAGATAGTTATTTTAAAGTTTTTATCTAGTAAGTCAGTCTAATGTATGGGCTTCTTCAGGAACGTTTTCTGTCAATTTATTTAATTCCTTTGAATGGGTAATATTCCTGTTTCTTTGCGTGTCTTGTGCTTTTTGTTGGAAACTAGGGTTAGCCTTTTAAAAAATTATTATTGAAGTCTGTAGTAGTTTGTTTAGTGACTCTTGCAAACTACTATTGTAAAGACTATATTTCCATGTGAAGTCACTGAAGTTACTGTTTCTTAGCTGGTGTTCAACTAGTATTTTGACAGAGATTTCCTCAAATGCCAGGAGCTAAAAACAAGATAGAATAGAGAAGAAGGGAAAAACCACCTTTCCTAATCTTTGCAGATTGTGTGTGTGTGTGTGTGTGTGTGTGTGTGTATGGCCCTTCTTCAACAGTTAGCTACACTCATGCTCAGTTTAGGGATCAGCCCAAGGAGAAAATTCAGGTTTTTTTCTCTGCATGTGTTTTTTCCTGGACACATGACTTTCTAAATTCCCAGTACACATGACTACTTTTGAACGTCCTAATTTCCCAAAGACATTCTTTCAGTTTTTGCTTTAGGCAATTTATTGTATGTTTTGACTGTAATCTTTTGTCCCAGCATCTGAGTATTGTTAGTTTGCCCTGCAATGTTTTTCTTTTTGAGTTGGAGTCTCACTCTGTCCCCCAGGCAGGAGTGCAATGGCATGCTCCTGGCCACTGCAGCCTCGACCTGCTGTGCTCAGGCGATCCTTCTGCTTCAGTCTTTCAAGTAGTTGGAACTATAGACGCGCACTACCACGCGTGCGTGGCATAGCTAATTTTTTGATTTATTGTAGAGTCGAGGTCTCACCATGTTGCCCAGGTTGGTCTCGAACCCGCGGGGTCAGGCAATCCTCTCGCCTCGGCCTCCCAAAGTGCTGGGATTATAGACTTGAGCCACCACGCCTGGCTGGCTTGCCGTGTTTTTGAGCGTTGCTTTTTCTGGCCTGATTTCTAAGTTAGAAAAACAGAGATGATTACTTTGCATCCGTCCTTCAGGTAGTTCCCCAGACAGATTACAGCAAATATAAAGTCTGTGCTGCCCCACTTGCTCCAGAATCAGGGAAAAGAGTCCCACACAGGGAGTGCAGGCAACCACTGCTTCGAGACCAACACTTCTGTCATATCACCGCAAACTTCCTTAATATTTTGATGTGCCTGTTTTCTTTATTTAGTGTTCGTTTGCCAGAGCTCTGACAAAGTTGGTTCTGACAGTTTCTGCTTGTTTTTCAATGTTTCTTTGGGAAATGAGAGCTTGGAGCAGCAGCTTACTTCATGATTTTGCTGATGTCATTTAGTGCATGTATTCCTAGAGAACAAGAGCTGTGGTTAATCTTTTTTTTTGAGTTGGAGTCTTGCTCTGTTGCCCAGACTGGAGTGCAGTGGCATGCTCACAGCCACTGCAGCCTCCACCTGTTGGGCTCAGGTGAGCCTTCCACGTCAGCCTT
>NW_007260516.1:855103-855602 GCF_000164805.1 Carlito syrichta
AAGTCACTGAAGTTACTGTTTCTTAGCTTGTGTTCAACTAGTATTTTGACAGTGATTTCCTCAAATGCCAGGAGCTAAAAACAAGATAGAATAGAGAAGAAGGGAAAAACCACCTTTCCTAATCTTTGCAGATTCTGTGTGTGTGTGTGTGTGTGTGTGTGTGTGTGTGTGTGTGTGCATATTCTGTGTGTGTGTGTGTGTGTGTGTGTGTGTGTGTGTGTGTGTGTATGGCCCTTCTTCAACAGTTAGCTACACTCATGCTCAGTTTAGGGATCAGCCCAAGGAGAAAATTCAGGTTTTTTTCTCCGCATGTGTTTTATCCTGGACACATGACTTTCTAAATTCCCAGTACACATGACTACTTTTGAACGTCCTAATTTCCCAAAGACATTCTTTCAGTTTTTGCTTTAGGCAATTTATTGTATGTTTTGACTGTAATCTTTTGTCCCAGCATGAGTATTGTTAGTTTGCCCTGCAATGTTTTTCTTTTTGAGTTGGA
>NW_007260516.1:855685-856981 GCF_000164805.1 Carlito syrichta
GGGTACCGCAGCCTCGACCTGCTGGGCTCCAGCGATCCTTCGGCCTCAGTCTTCCAAGTAGCTGGAACTACAGGCATGAGCCACCGCGCCTGGCTAATTTGTTGATTTATTGTAGAGATGAGGTCTCACCATGTTGTTTAGGCTGGTTTCAAACCCCTGAGGTCAGGCAATCCTCTCCCCTCTGCCTCCCAAAGTGCTGGTTGATTTCTTATATTCAATACAATGCTCCAGCTGAGTTGCAAAGTGAATCTGACAGACAAGGTTTCTTTCTTAAAGGAGACAATAATTAAAGGAGGGAAGACAATAGCAAATACTTTAACCAAGCAATAGGTTGGGTAGTGTTTGTTTAGGGAGGTGGTTCTTTGGGTAGTGACCTCTTAGATAATAGAGGAGGCTCTGGGAAAGAATCTAAAGGCAACCTTGCTTGCTGGGCACGGTGGCTGTGCCTGTAGTGTCAATTTACCAGGAGGTTAAGGCAGGAGAATCGCTGGAATCCAGATGTTTGAATCCAGCATGGGCAACCTAGAAAAACTGTCTTTAAAAAAAAACCGGGCAAGGTGGCTCATGTCTGTAATCCCTAACATGGCACCTGGTTCATTTCTGCCTACCGCATATCATACTTCATATTACTTATTCATTTACTGTTTATCTCCTAAACTAGACATCAGTAAAATATAGGCAAGAACCATATCAGCTTTATTCACCACCAATACCTGGCATACACTAGACACTTCATAAGTATTTGTTGAATGGTTGAATGAATGAAGAAATGGAATGAACAAATAAACTATTCTGATAGCATACACCACCAGCCCTGCTATCTACCCGCTAATATTCAGCATTTGGGCCAGGCCAACCAAGTCAAGCTGAACTACAAAAAAATACCAAGAGCCCATGATTTGTTTTCAACTGTTCGTTTTGTTGAAGTAAAGGAAAAACTGAGGCAAATTTAATATAAGTAGAGAGATTTTTTTGACCCAAGATGCAACCAGGGAGCATAGATTCAAGTTGCTCTGAAAATATGCTCCAATTAGAAGCAGTTATATATAGCCGGGCTCGGTGGCTCAGCCTGTAATTCCACGACTTTGGGAGGCTGAGGTGAGTGGATAGCCTGAGCCCGCGGGTTCGAGACCCGCCTGGGCAGGCGAGACCTCATTTCTACAATAAATCAAAAAATCAGCCAGGCGTGGTAGCGCACGCCTGTAATTCCTAATACTTGGAAGGCTGAGGCGGAAGGATCGCTGGAGCCCAGCAGGTCGAGGGTGCGGTGGCCGGGAGTGGCCCCTGCCCTCCAGT
>NW_007260516.1:857001-873123 GCF_000164805.1 Carlito syrichta
AAAAAAAAAAAAAAAAAAAAAGAAGCAGTTATAAGTAGGTTTTCAAAGGGAAAGAGAAGAGGCAGTTCCTAAGTTGTTTACCAAGAATTTACATTAAAATAACATAGGCACCTGTATGATGACCGCATATATACTGAACCCTCATTTAGACCCCACATTTTAAAAATAAAGTAAAATAATTTAATAAAATAATATAAGCTGTTGTTATTTGTACATTGTTCTTTGTATCACAAGTTCCACAAATTATGAAGAAAATGAGTGGGGCAGCGAGTCAGGAAACTACAGGGAAGAAAAGAAAGAACAAAATGCCTTTAAACAATTGTCTCTGGGCATGGGGGGTGAGGGTGACTGAGGTTCCATACTCATGACTAAACCTGAACTTTTTCTCTTACTCAAATTCCTAAGAGGCTTGGGTATTCACTACCTGATAAGAACTCATCAAACAGAGTTTTTATTACCCTGCTGTTTTCTAACCTGACTCTGGCATAGCATCACATAACAAAGAAAGAAATAAATTAAAGGTTTTTTTTTGAATCAGAGTCTCACTCTGTCGCCCAGGCTGGAGTGCAGTGGCACACTCATGGCCACCTCAGCCGTAACCTGTTGGGCTCGGCGATCCTTCCGCCTCAACCTTCCAAGTAGTTGGAACTACAGGTGCATGCTCCCACTCCGGGCTAATTAAAAAAAAAAAAAAATGTGTTGTAGAGATGCGGTCCTGCCAAGTTGCCCAGGCTGGTCTCCAACCTGCGGGCTCAGGCAATCAACTCACCTTGGCCTCCCAAAGTGCTGGGATTATAGGCTGAGCCCCACCGGTCTGTTGATATGTAGATGAAGTTAAGATTTTTCTGAGACAAAGGGCAGAAAGACTTTGGGTTTGTTGATATGAAGATGAAGTCCTATATATGACAGACTTCAGAGAGGACTGACAATTGTCATATAAGGCTCCCTGGGAGTCTGATAATCCATAAGGAATGCCTTTTCAGGGTCATAAAATACTTTAATTTTGCTGGGTGCGGTGGTTCAAACCTGTAATCCCAGCATTTTGGGAAGCCCAGGCAAAAGGATTGCCTGAGCTCAGGGGTTCAAGACCAGCCTGGGCAACTTGGCCAGACCTCATCTCTACAATAAATCAAAAAAATTAGCCAGGTGTAGTGGTGCACGCCTGTAGTTCCAGCTGCTTGGAAGGCTGAGGTGGAATGATCACCTGAGCCCAGCAGCAGGTCATGGTGGAGCACCCCATGGTTCTAGCTACTTGGAAGGCTGAGGCAGAAGGACTGCCTGAGCCCAGCAGGTCAAGGCTGCAGTGGCCATGAGTGTGCCACTGCACTCCAGCCTGGACAACAGAGTGAGACTCCAACTCAAAAAAACCAACTTTATTTTCTTTCTTTCTTTGTTATGTGATGTTATGTTAGACTCAGGTTAGAAAACAATAGGGTAATAAAAACTCTGCTGGATGAGTTCTTATCAGGCAGTGAATACCCAAGCCTCTTAGGAATTTGAGTAAGAGAAAAAGTTAAGGTTTAGTCATGAGTATGGAACCTCAGTCACCCTCACCCTCCATGCCCAGAGACAATTGTTTAAAGACATTCTGTTCTTTCTTTTCTTCCCTGTAGTTTCCTGACTAGCTGCCCCACTCATTATCTTTATAATTTGTGGAATTTGTGATACAAAGAACAATGTACAAATGACAATAGTTTATGTTTTTTATTTTATTATTTTTAATAATTATTTTATTTTTTTATTTTTTATTTTTGAGTTGGAGTCTCACTCTGTCGCCCAGACTGGAGTGCAGTGGCCGCTCCCGGCCACCGCAGCCTCGACCTGCTGGCCTCTGGCGATCCTTCCAAGGAGCTGGAACTACAGGCGTGCGCCTCAGCCTTCCAAGGAGCTGGAACTACGGGCGTGCACTACCATGTCCAGCTAATTTTTAAAAATTTATTGTAGAGACTAGGTCTCACCAAGTTTCCCGGGCCGGTCCCGAACCTGCGGGCTCAGGCATTCCACTCGCTTCGACCTCCCAAAGTGCTGGGATTACAGGCTGAACCACCGAGCCCGGCCTATTTTATTCTATTTTAAAAATGTGTTGTATAAATGAGGGTTAGGTACATATGTTGTCATCATACAGATGCTTATGCTATTTTAATGTAAATTCTTGGTAAACAACTTAGGAACTGCCTTTTCTCTTTCTCTTTGAAAACCTACTTATTTACAACTGCTTCTAATTGGAGCATATATTCAGAGCAACTTGAATCTATGCTCCCTGGTTGCATCTTGGGTCAAAAAAATCTCTCTACTTATATTAATTTTGCCTCAGTTTTTCCTTTACTTCAACAAAACGAACAGTTGAAAAAATCATGAACTAATGGTATTTTTTTGTAGTTCAGCTTGACTTGGTTGGCCTGGCCCAAATGCTGAATATTAGCGGGTAGATAGCAGGGCTGGTGGTGTGTACTATCAGAATAGTTTATTTATTCATTCCATTTATTCATTCATTCAACCATTCAACAAATACCTATGAAGTGTCTAGTGTATGCCAGTTATCGGTGGTGAATAAAGCTGATATGGTTCTTGCCTATATTTTACTGAAGTCTAGTTTAGGAGATAAACATTAAATGAGTGAGTAATAATTATGTTAAGCGGTAGGCAGAAATGAACCAGGTGCCATGTTATGGAATATCAGGGCTACTTACTTCAGTAGAGATTTTCATTTGGGCAGGTGGAATTAAAATGAGACTAACTGAGAAGGAACTCTCCAGGCAGAGGGAGAGGGACGGTGAAACTTCCAGATCCACGAAAAGGAATGTGCCTTGAAGCTGGAAAAAAACAAACCAAACTTGTTTTGTTTAAGATACAGAAAGTAGCAGGGCTCGGTGGCTCAGCCTGTAATCCCTCGCCTTTGGGAAGCTGAGGAGAGTGGATTGCCTGAGCCCGCGGGTTCGAGACCCACCTGGGCAATTTGGCGAGACCTCATCTCTACAATAAATCAAAAAATCAGCCGGGTGTGGTAGTGCATGCCTGTAATTCCGGCTTGGAAGGCTGAGGCGGAAGGATCGCCGGAGCCCATCAGGTCGAGGCTGCGGTCGCCGGGAGCAGCCACTGCACTCCAGTCTGGGTGACAGAGTGAGACTCTGACTCAAAAAAAATAAAATAAAATAAAATAAAAAAAGATACAGAAAGTAGGGCTGGAACAGAGTGAAGAAAAGAGAGACTCCCCACGACAAAGTTGAAAAGTGTAAATGAAATATCCATATCTGCAAAATATTCAAATGTTGAGGTTAATTCTCAGCCTATATGACTGACTATGGACCAGAGAACAGTCTCAGGAGGTCCTGAGAGAGTGTGCCTGAGATGGTTAGGCTACAGTTTGGTTATTTACATCTTTTAACAGAAGTTTACAGGCACAGACATAAATCAATACATGTTAGTATACATTGGTTCAGTCCCAGAAAGCTAGGACATCTCAAAGTAGGAGCTTACAGGTCACAGGCAGACTCAAAGGTTTTCTGACTGGCAATTGACTCCTTGAAAAGTCAAGCTTTGTCTAAAGACTAGAAGTCAGTAGAAAATACTTGAGTCAAGGTAAAGGAGTTGGGGGAGCTAAGGCCCTTGTTATGTAGAGAAAGTCTCGTAGGTGACAGCACTCAGAGAGAAGAGATGGCGAATGTTTCTTTTCAGGCCTTAAAGGTATCAGACTTTACATTAATCTCTCCTAGATCTAAGAAAGGTCTAGAAAGAGAAGGCTCAGTGCATTTATGGAGATTCTCTACAGATGCAAATTTCCCTCAGAAAAGATGGCTTTGAGGGGCCATTTCAAAATGTATCAGGGAAATATACTTTGGGGTAAAATATTTTGATTTCCTTCAGGGTCTGCTATCTGTCACGTGATGCCACACCAAAGTCAGGTTGGAATTTGGTACCTTATTGCCTCAAAGAATCTGTTTTGTCAGTCTTATGATCTCTATCTTGATATTGATACTGGGTAGTTTTACCTAAACTTCAAAAGGAAGAAAGAATAAGAGCTGCGTTTAATTTCCCTTCCTGTCATGCCTAGGAATTCTGTTTTTCAGTTTTCTTTGGGGTTCCTTGGCCCACAGGGGATTCGTTCAGTTCGTTGGGGGGCTTAGGATATTATTTTTGGATTGCAGGAGTTAGGCAGAACTCACCTCATCCAGGTCAAATGCCAGTCCCTAAACTGGCTCATGATACATACAGAAATCGAAAACAGGCAGTTAAAACCTTTTGGATGATTTGACAGAATGGCTTTATATCTATTCAATCTAAAGAAAAAATTGGACTTATATTTTGATGTCCTTTCTTCTGGTTTCATTTTTTTTTAGTAATTCACTTTTATTATATCTTATAAAAGTATCCATCAGAAAGGGTTTGAACGTTACAAAAAATACAACCTAGTCCTTTACCATAGATAGTTTGAGAAGCTTGTGCGGACCTTAAGGTCCCAGTGAAGAGTGTGATTTTTCTTGAAGTTCAAAGGGAAGTCACATACAGTTTAAAGTTTTAAGATTCACTTGAATTGACTTATCTTTTTAAAAAGACCACTGTGGGACTTGTTTAGCAAGCACACATGTCAAAAAGTAGACTCTCATTTGTATACCTAACTCTGAATTGTACCCCACATCTTTAAAATAAAAAAAAAGAAATAAAAAGTAGACTCCCTTGACAGAGAAGGGATATATTCCCTAGAAACTTTATTGACATATGAAAAGGAAAAGAAAAATAGAAAAGAAGCATTAACGAGACAGGAAAAATTGCCTCTTAGAAATAGCAAGAAGTGATACCTCACCTGTTACAGGCCAGTCAAAATCTTGTAAGCCAGTTTTCTTTGGGCCCTTTAGGGGAGGAAAATAAAAACATATTACCAAACAAATTATCTTCAAAAGAGCTTCAGTGAATGTTGGCTGCATAGCGGATTGAGGGTTGTCAAGGTGAGCATGGGAAGAACTATTAAGAAGACTACTGCAATGTTCATTGTAGCTTGCACTGGGGTTGTGGCTGTGAAAAAAATGGGGAGTGGTTAGAATCTCGATATATTTTGTGTGGGGACTCAGAAGAGCTTGTTAATGCAGATTGGCTATGGTGGAACAAGGGAAAAGTGGGAGTCTAGGATAATCTTGAGTGTCTGATGCAGAAAAGACTCAGAGGGTAACAGATTATGAAGTAGGGAGAGCAATGAGGGCATGAGGAATGGTGTGGGTGAAGACCAAAACTAAACATTGTATTTTCTTTTTTCTCACTCTGCCACCTAGGCTGGAGTGCTGTGGCATGCTCACAGCTACCACAGCCTCGACCTGCTGGATTCAGGGGATGCTTCTGCCTCAGTCTTCCAAGTACCTGGAACTACAGGTACGCACCACCACGCCCAGCTAAGTTTTTGAATTATTGTAGAGCTGAGGTCTTGCTAAATTGCCCAGGCTGGTCACAAACCCCTGGGTTCAGGCAATCCTCTCACCTCGGCCTCCCGAACTGCTGGGATTATAGGTGTGAGCCACCGTGCCCAGCCAGTAGGCGAGTAGCAACTCTTATCAGCAATTGTGGTACGTCCATCTGTAGTGCAATTGCTAGAAGAACCAGTAGAATTACCTACAGAACTTGTACATTTGTGTCAAGGCAAAAAGTCCAAGGTGCCATTCAAGTACAAGTGGGATACACATGAATTGAACAAAGTGAGGTGTGACATCTAGTAGCTTGGAGCCATAGTTAAGTCAATGCACAAGGTACAGTATTTTAAAGTAGAATAGCCGGGCACGGTGGCTCAAGCCTGTAATCTCAGCACTTTGGGAGGCGGAGTCGAGAGGATTGCCTGAGCTCAGGGGTTCAAGACCAACTTGGGCAACTTGGCGAGACCCTGTCTCTAAAATAAATTAAAAAATTAGCTGGGTGTGGTGGCGCATGCCTGTAGTTCCAGTTACCTGGAAGGCTGAGGCAGAAGGATCGCCTGAGCCCAGCAGATTGTGGGTGCGGTGGCCAGGAGCGTGCCACTGCACTCCAGTCTGGGCAACAATGAAACTCTGACTCAAAAAAAAAAAAAATGTCTCAACCATGAGCAACCAGTCACTGTTGCTAGGCCATTGCTAGGCCATTGTTGCAGCCTTTTCCTTACTAGCCTCTCGTGTGATCATGTGCTCTCTGAACTATGGCTATCTCTATGTTTCCTAGCTTTGGTCCCCTCCCTTACCTTGGGGAGGTGAATCTCCTCTTTCTCTGTATACTTTCTACATAAACTATACTTTCTAATCTAACTTTTGTGCAATTCTTTGCATCTTTCATGCGGCATCGGAAGTCAAGAAATTAGCCTGGCATGGTGGCGCGTGCCTGTAGTTCCAGCCACTTGGAAGGCTGAGGCAGAAGGATCGCCTGAGCCCAGCAGGTGGAGGCTGTGGTGGCTGTGAGCGTGCCACTGCACTCTAGCCTGGGTGACAGAGTGAGACTCCAACCCCAAAAAAAAAAAAAAAAAAAAAAAAGGAGTTGCTACTCTTTGAAATTCTGCCGGATAGTCTGTTGAACCTTAAAGCTATTGCTGGAAGGAATGGTTAATAGATTATATACTAACACGGTTTTACATATGGTGATTGTGAATGAAGTTAAGAAAAACAGGAAGTGACTTTTATTAGGACTTTAAATTACATAATCCCAGAGTCAGAGGATACTTGGACACCATGTAAACAATCTGTCCTTGGCCAAGCTTTGCAGGAATCCATCTGTAACATCTCCATTAAATCGTTATCCAGATCCTGCTTCTACTCACCCTCCAGGGAGAGGAAGGATGCTACTTCCTGAAGCACCTCATTCCATTTTAAATTAACTTTAAGAGAAAAAAAAAAGTTTTTACCAAGGCTTCCACATGTTGAACCAAGTTTCATTTTCTTTTTTTAAAATTTTCCTTTGGTATTAAATCTGCTGCTTCCATATGCAGCCCTTTAGATATCTGAAGATAATTTTTATATTCAGCCTAGACCTTCTCTTTCAAAAAAATGGGACTGGAAAATAACCTGATGCCGGGCATGGTGGCTTATGCCTGTAATCCCAGCACTTTGGGAGGCAGAGGTGAGAGGATTGCCTGAGCCCATGAGTTTGAGACCAGCCTGTTGTGAGATCTTGTCTCTACAATAAATCAAAAAATTAGCCAGGTGTGGTGGTGAGAACCTGGTTCCAGCTACTTGGAAGGCTGAGGTGGAAGGATTGCCGGATCCCAGCAAGTCAAGGCTGCGGTGGTCATGAGCGTGCCACTGCCCTCCAGCCTGGGCGACAGAGTGAGACTCCGACTCAAAAAAAAAAAAGAAAAGAAAAGAAGGTGGTTGGTTATTCCTCCTCTCTCAAGGCTGGACACTTCTTGTTGTCTCTCATGCACTAGATCACCAGTCATTTTGCTTATCCCATAGAAGTGGAGTGTGCCTGGTAGGGTTTGGAAGAGAGGAAAGAATTTAACTTAGTGTTTGATGACGTTTTTCCCTACCCTCTGCCTGGTAGCCATTGCAAGAGACAGCTGGTGTAGGGAATACTTTATAATGTGCTTCTTGAGCAATATGGAGACAAAGGTTTATTTTTAAAATGCTTCAACAGACTGAGTGGGGTGGCTCACACCTATAATCCCAGCACTTTGGGAGGCCAAGGTGAGAGGATTGCCTGAGCCCACAGGTTCGAGACCAGCCCGGGCAACTTGGTAAGACCTCATCTCTAAATCAAAAAATTAGCCGGGTGTGGTGGCACGTGCCTGTCCTTCCAACTACTTGGAAGGCTGAGGTGGGAGGATCCCCTGAGCCTAGCAAGTCGAAGCTGCGGTGGCTGTGAGTGTGCCACTGCCCTCCAGCCTGAGCGACAGAGTGAGACTCCGACTCAAAAAATTAAAAAAATAAATAAATCTTAGGATCATGGTGGTTTGTAAACAGATAAGAACTATTGAACTTACCCAGAAAGTATGTATAATCACACTTCACAAATGCACTTATCTGTGTCCGTTCTTCGAATTCTGTCTATGTCCCCGAGGAAGCGGAGGCAGGAGGACTACTTGAGCCCAAGAGTTCCAGACAAACCTAGGCAGCAGAGCCTGGGCAACAGTGAGACCCCAATTAAAAAAAAATTTTTTAAATTCTGAGTAGTGAGAAATAAAAAAGAAACCACAACTTGCAAAACCATCCCATAACTTGCAAAATAGATAAACGGTAACAAACCACAACATGCAAAACAGACTATTCAAGCTCTCACCCTTTTAATACCAACCCATTCTGATCTCTATATTCAAGATAAGACCGGAAACTTGATCTAATACTAATGTGCAAGGAGTTGTATCTTTTGGAGAAAAGATCAACCACTGATTATTCCAATTTGTAAACTCACCTAGTTTTAGAAAATCTGACCCATCACTGTCCAGACTTTCCTTATTATCTTCTGCCCTAAATCCGTCAGACAGTCTCCAAACCCTGTAAGGAACCTTCCCTAAATGCCCTAGTTTGAGATGTGCCACAGCTCTCATGGTGTGTGTTCCCCTTGCTGCAGGAAACTAATAAAACTATCCTTTTTATGACCACCAGTGTGTCTTGGTGATTTTTGGAGGGTAAATTTATTTTTTTTAATTGGGGTCTCACTGTTGCCCAGGCTGGAGTTCAGTGGCAAAATCACAGCTCACCATGCCCTTGACCTCCTGGGTTCAAGCAATCCTTCTGCCTTAGCCTCCCAAGTAGGTGGGACTACAGGCGTGTGCCACCATGCCCAGCTAATTTTTTGGATTTTTTTGTAGAGACACAGTCTTGCTCTGCTGCCCAGGTTTGTTTGGAACTCTTGGGCTCAAGTAATCCTCCTGCCTCCGCTTCCTAAAGTGCTGAGATTATTAGCATGAGACACCACACCCAGCCTGTTTTCTTTTAAATTTTATTTTCAATCACAACATATTTCAAACATGTAGAAAATGCCAGAACTAAAAGAAGATATATCTACCATTGATAGTAAACAGATGCTAATATGTTGCCGTATTTGTTTTCTCAGTCTTAAGGACAAAATATTACAGATACAGCTAAATTCATATCTGTCTGTAGTAATCACTATGCTGAAATTGGAGTGTAACCTTTTATACCATTATCACACACGCTTCTGTAAATAATACATTCTTGTGTTTTTAACATTTTTTGTGTCATATAGTTTTATTTTTATTTTTGAGTCGGAGTCTCACTCTGTCGCCCAGGCTGGGATGCAGTGGCATGCTCATGGCCACCACAGCCTCAACCTGCTGGGCACAGGTGATCCTTCTGCCTCAGCCATCCAAGTAGATGGAACTACAGGCACACGTCACCACACCCGTCTAATTTTTTGATCTATCGTAGAGGTGAGGTCTTGCCAAGTTGCCCAGGCTGGTCTCAAACCAGTGGGCTCAGGCAGTCCTTTCACTTTGGCCTCCCAAAGTACTGGGATCATAGGCATGAGCCACCATGCCTGGCCTAAATAGATATTTCAATCAAACATTCCAGCAACTCTGAAATAATAAAAAAAGGAAATCTTTTGAAGAACAGAGTTTGTATTCTACTTGTCTAGGTGTCTCATATGGACATCTACGGTGCCTGACACACATTACTTTTTCAATATATGATATTTAATCAGTAAGCAAAAAAACAAAACAAAGCCCCAAACCATTATTTTTATGATCAGTTCCTACTTTGGCCACTAGAGGACACTGGCTGCAATGGTTAAAAAAATAGAAATACTAAAAATATTCTACAGCGTGTAATTACCTGTAGTATTAATTCTAAAATCAGATGTGATCACATTTTATGCACGATATGATTTTTGACATTCCACCTGAGAAAGGCAACCTTATTTTACTACTCTGCATGTTCTGCTAAAACAGAAAAGTCATTTCCAGATTGAATGAGGCTGCAAGGAAAAGAGTCAAAAAGTAGTGGGAATTCTTTTTCAAGGAAAGTGGGGAAGGAGAACAACATAAAATAGTGGAAAAGAAACAGAGACACATGGCAGTCAAATGGATTAAAAAAAGAGAACGGAGTGAGCAAGATTATGAAGAGGGGAAAATATAAAGACAGGAAATAATTTGTGTGAAATTAAAGAGAGTACCTTTTTTTTTTGAGTTGAAGTCTCACTCTGTCCCCCAGGCTACAGTACAGTGGCATGCTGCTTATGGCCCACTGCAGCCTCGACCTGCTGGTCTCAGGCAATCCTTCTGCCTCAGCCTTCGAAGTAGCTGGAATTACAAGTGTGCACCACTACATCCAGCTAATGTTTTTGATTTTGTAAAGACGAGGTCTCACCATGTTGCCCAGGCCGGGCTCGGGCAATCCTCTTGCCTCCGCCTTACAAAGTGCTGGGATTGCAGGTGTGAGCCACTGCGCCCAGCAGGGAGTATCTGTTTTTTTGAGTTGGAGTCTCACTCTGTTGCCCAGGCTAGAGTGCAGTGGCACGCTCCTGGCCACTGCAGCCTTGCCCTGCTGGACTCAGGCGATCCTTCTGCCTCAGCCTTCCCAGTAGCTGGAATTACAGGCGTGCGCTACCATGCCTGGCTAATTTTTTGATTTATTGTAGAGACAAGGTCTCACCATATTGCCCAGGCTGTTCTTGAACCCATGGCAATCCTCTTGCCTCGGCCTCCCAAAGTGCTGGGATTATAGGCTTGAACCACTGCGCCTGGCCGGGAATATCTTTTGATGCGCAATTTCCTCAGTCTCCTTCTATCAGTGCTTCTCAAACCTGAGTGTTATAGTAGGTTGAATGGTGGATCCCGAAAGATATGTCCCCAGAACCTGAGAATTCAAGGGTAAGGAGTCTTTGCAGGTGTAATTGAGTTAAGGATCTTAAAATCGTTCTGGATTACCGAGTGGCTCTAAATCAAATGCCACGTGTCTTTGTAAGAGACGGAAGAGACACACAAATGAGAAAGCCATCGGAAGATGGAAGCAGAGATTGGAGTTGTGCAGCCACAAGGAACGCCCAATGGCCGCCAGAAGCAGAATGAGGCAAGGAACAGGCAGGGCCTTTGGAGGGAATGAGGTCTTGTCAACACCTTGATTTCGTCTCCAGAATTGTGAGAAAATAAATTTTTGTGGTTTTGAGCCATCCAATCTCTGCTGGTATTAGACTCACCAGCAGGGGTTGTTAAAACACAGATCGCTAGCCCTGGCTCCCCCAGTATCTGATTCAGTACTTCAAATTCAGGGTTGAATTTGCATTTCTTTTCTTTCTTTCTTTTTTTTTTTTTTTTAGTTGGAGTCTTACTCTGTCCCCCAGACTGGAGAGGACAGTGGCACGCTCCCGGCCACCGCATCATCGCCCTGCTGGGCTACGGCGATCCTTCCGCCTCAGCCTTCCAAGTAGCTGGAATTACAGGCACGTGCCACCCTGCCTGCCTAAGTTTTTGATTTATAGTAGAGATGAGGTCTCGCCAAGTTGCCCAGGCAGATCTCAAACCCATAGACTCGGCAATCCTCTCATCTCGGCCTCCCAAAGTGCTGGGATTACAGGCGTGAGCCATCACGCACAGTCTTTTTTTTTGAGTCGTAGTCTCACTCTATGGCCCAGACTGGAGTGCACTGGTATCATCATGGCCACTACAGTCTCGACCTGCTGGACTCAAGCAATCCTTCTGCCTCAACCTTCCAAGTGTCTGGAACTACAGGCATATGCCACCATACTCAGCTAATTTTTTGATTTATTGTAGAGATGAGGTCTCACCATGTTGCCCAGGCGAGACCTCGAACCTTTGAGCTCAGGTAATCCTCTCACCTCTGCCGCCCAAAGTGCTGGGATGACGGGTGTGAACCACCGTGCCTGGTTGTCTTGTTCGGTTTTTGTGGATGTTGTAGTTTCTCTTATAATTTTTTAAGTTGTTAATTACTGCTTAACAAGGTTTTGGTTAATGTTCTCTGTTTTGTCAGTGTTTCCTCTGAATTCCTTAATTCTGTCTTGCTTTTGTGCTTCTGTTTTTAATTTTAGAGATGTGCCAGTTATCTCTAAGCTGAGGAGTTCCTCTTTCATCCTTGATTCTGCACTGCTAGTTCTGGAAGTCTTTAAATTACATTTCCTCTTAGGTTCTATAGGTAAGAGGCATTTGTGAGGGTTCAGAACTGAGAGGTAAGCGTTCAGCTTCTGGCTTACACTGTGGGGACTGTGGGATAATGGCAACTACCAACTCCAGAGTCTGTTTCACAGCCATAACACCTCTTAGGCATTTCCACCTCATCTATGTCTGGGGATCCTTGTGGTGCCTAGGGTGCCTCCTCTTAAAGAGAAAGAAGGAAAATGAAATGGTCATTGACTTGCTGTGTATGAAGTTTACATCCTAACACATCTCTTTTTCAAGGAAATCAGTGCCAGAGACAGTAAATGGGAAATCAATTAAACTTACCAATTCTCTATTCTTTTTGAATAAGATGGATAAATTACATTAATATGCTGGACTTCTGGAAAGAGACGTTAAGAGACCTTGTTGGATTTTAAATAGATGGGTAGCATTTACAGAAAGCTTGCTTGTTTATAACATAACATTCTACTTGACCAGGACCTATGCTTTATCAGGAAACTGTCACATCTGAATTGAAATTATGAATTTGATGTCATTTATTTCTCTCTAGATGGAAGCACATTGTCTTGCTCTTTCACCCATACTAGACTACCTATCAAAGGCCATGGATTCTTGCTTTGAATGTATTTGTCACCAGGTTAATCTCTGCTTCTGTGTGAAGATAGTTGCTCAGGTAATATGTGTGTGTGTGGGGGGGGGGCTGTCTGTGAACTGTGTAAGCTGATTAGTGAAGAACACTGTGACCACTCACATAACCAGAATTTTTCCATATTGATTACAAGTCAATAAAGGGACAAGGATAAAGGCAGAAAAACCAGAGCCAGGCCTCTTTTGTTCCCCACTGCCTCCCTTCCCCTACAACACACACACACAACACAGTTTTCCCCTAATTGGTTAAGCAAAGAAAGCTGAAAGATTCTTAAACAGGCTCTACCCTACAGGCATTGAGTCTTTCTGAAGGGATTCTCAGTCTAAAGCATGAGGACAAAGTTAGTTGGACAAGAACTAAACTTTTTTCTTGGCAGTGTTTCAAAAATGCATATTATTTAATGAACTGTCGGTCAATTACCCTGGAGTGAGAATTGCATTCTTTTGAATTAGGCAATCAGCATGAACTTCTATGTATATATTCATGGGAATCTTTGCATGTTTGTTTCTGTGTTTGTGCAGAATCTATGTATATAACAAATCTATTGTGATACAGGTCTCCTCAATTTGGTGTAGAGAAAAAAATTTCTAACTTGGGAATCAGAAGAATTGGAATCCAGCTCCAGGCAAAAAAAGTTAATACTTTAATAGGAAGAACCACAAGAATATTTCTTCTTCCCCACCTCTTCCTCAATATTTTTATTGTTATTTTATTGTAGAGAGGGTCTCACTCTATCACCCAGGTTGGGGTGCAGTGGCATGTTCACGGCCACCTCAGCCTTGACTTACTGGGCTCAGGCAATCCTTCTGCCTCAGCCTTCCAAGTAGCTGGAACTACAGGCACGTGCTACCACACCTGGCTTATTTTTGATTTATTGTAGAGATGAGGTCTTGCTAAGTTGCCCAGGCTGGTCTCGAATCCGTGAGCTCAGGCAATCTTCTCACCCCAGCCTCCCAAAGTGCTGGGATTATAGGCACAAGCCACCGCGCCCGGCCTAAGTCCAATTATTTCTTTTTTTTTTGAGTTGGAGTCTCACTCTCTCACCAGACTGGAGTGCAGTGGCACGCTCATGGCCACCGCAGCCTAACCTGCTGGGCTCTGGTGATCCTTCCGCCTCAGCCTTCCAAGTAGCTGGAACTATAGGCACGTGCTACTATGCCCGGCTGTTTGTTTGTTTATTTATTTATTTATTATTTATTTTGAGTTGGAGTCTCTGTCGCCCAGACTGGAGTGCAGTGGCACGCTCCCGGCCACCGCAGCCTCGACCTGCTGGGCTCCAGCGATCCTTCTGCCTCAGCCTTCCAAGTAGCTGGAACTAAAGGCACACGCTATCATGCCCGGCTAATTTATTTTTTGATTTATTGTAGAGATGAGGTCTTGCCAAGTTGCCCAGGCAGGTCTCGAATCCGTGGGCTCAGGCAATCCACTCGCCTCGGCCTCCCAAAGTGCTGGGATTACAGACTGAGCCACCGAGCCCTGCCAGTCCAATTATTTCTAAGTTGAGTATCAAGCAATAATCCCAAGGTTTGAAAAGTTGATAAGGAAAATGGTGCATTTCATCTTCCAAAAGAATGACTTCCTCAAACTCTCCTAAAGCAACACCCACTATCAAGACTCTTCTTCCTCATTTCATACGTACATTAAATCTTTATAGTATTTTAGTCAATGTACAAACCTTATTTAGATACTTTCAAATATTGTCTTTTGCTTGTATCAACTTGTTTTATTGTTCAGTTAGCAACATAAAAATTGGTTATGATAGGTTGGAAGGAAATGTGTCATAACTTTTTCGTTAAAGTGAATGAAACATTTTAAATTTATTGTTTTTTCATTTAATAAGTTTTTCTAGAGTCAAATAATGCTCTCAAGCATGATACAGGTAAATTATGAAATAAAGTAGATCACAACCTACAGGGAGTAAAAGATATGCATAGTAGAAATGTATACATATACATATAAGTAGATAATGAATTGAAAAGATATATACCAAAATTATTCCCAGTGATTGTGCTGTTAGGTGATGGGTGATTTAATTGTTAAATTAAATCTGATTTGTTTTTCCCCCTTTTGCTTCCTTCCTTTTTTTTTTTTTGAGTCGGAGTCTCACTCTGTCCCCCAGACTGGAGTGCAGTGGCCGCTCCTGGCCACCGCAGCCTCCACCTGCTGGGCTCCGGCGATCCTTCTGCCTCAGCCTTCCGAGTAGCCGGAATTACAGGCGTGTGCTACCACGCCTGGCTGATTTTTTGATTTATTGTAGAGATGAGGTCTTGCCAAGTTGCCCAGGCAGGTCTCGAACCCATGGGCTCAGGCAATCCACTCACCTCGGCCTCCCAAAGCGCAGGATTACAGACTGAGCCATGGAGCCCGGCTGCTTCCTTCCTTTCTTCCATTCATTTTCCCTCCCTCCCTCCTCCCCTTCCTTCCTTCTCCTCTCTCTTTTATTTGCTTAAGTGGCAAGGTAATATTTTGAGATATAAACTAACCCCGCCCCCCTCCGGGACATTAGTTTGTGGTAGTATGAAATTCATCTTTATGCTGCAGGGATGGGTTGACATGGAGCAGACGACAGGTTAAAAAAAGTTGATTTTGCCGGGCTTGGTGGCTCAGCCTGTAATCCCACACCTTTGGAAGGTTGAGGTGAGTGGATTGCCTGAGCTCGTGGGTTCGAGACCCGCCTGGGCAACTTGGCGAGACCTCATCTCTACAATAAATCAAAAAAAAAAAGTTGATTTTTTTTGGCCAGGCGCGGTGGCTCATGCCTGTAATCCCAGCACTTTGGGATGCCAGGTGAGAAGATTGCCTGAGCCCTTTGAGACCAGTCTGGGCAACTTGACTAACCCTCATCTCTACAATAAATCAAAAAATTAGCCAGGCATTGTAGTGCATACCTGTAGTTCCAGCTACTTGGAAGGCTGTGGCAGAACGATTGCCTGAACTCAGCAGATCGAAGCTGCAGTGACTGTGAGCATGTCACTGCGCTTCAACATGGGCAACAGAGTGAGACTCCAACTCAAAAAAAAGAAAGAGAAAAAGAAAAAGAAAGTTGAATGGCCTAATAAAACTAACAACTAAAAATTGCTCAGCAACATTTAGGACTAACAAAGAATGATTCTACATGTGATCTCAGGACTCAAGCTTAAAAATCTCCATTTCCTGGCTGGGTGTAAAGCCTACCCAGCACTACCCAAACCCGGTGGATTGCCTGAGCCCACGGCTTCGAGACCAGTCTGGGCATCTTGGCAAGACTGCATCTCTACAATAATAATAATAATAATAATAATAATAATAATAATAATAAATTAGCCAGGCGTGATAGCACGCACCTGTAGTTCTGGCTACTTGGATGGCTGAGGCGGGAGGATTGCCTGAGCCCAGTGGGTCGAGGCTGTGGTGGCCTGGAGCGGCCACTGCACTCCAGTCTGGGCGACAGAGTGAG